>NC_041221.1:55436200-55529869 GCF_002837175.3 Physeter macrocephalus
GAACCCGGTTCCCCTGCATCGGCAGGCGGACGCGCAACCACTGCGCCACCAGGGAAGCCCTCAACTCGTATTTTTGACCATATTCCTAATGAATCTGGAAAATAATCACTGATTTTAAAATTCACTGACAATTATTATGGTCTGATACAGTTAATTAAAGACTCCCCTAACACAGCATCACCAATGTCATATTCTTCTATCTCACAAAAGGATCACAAATATATCTTGAACTTTACAAATAATATTCCCTTTGACTAGATCATCCATCCTATGTATTTACTATCCCTCATATTCTTTCAAATCTACCTCAAAATTCTTTCCCAGAAATTTTTTAAAATTCTCACCAAACCAGACACTTGTAGAAGGATAAAGCTAGGATGTGTTCCCAGGTTCACTGCATGAGAGTCCATGAGACTTTTACAAAGCCATGTGGTTTTGAGGTTGAAAGTGGCAATGGCAAGAATAATCCCATTAAAATTCTAAACACAATTTTTAAAATTTGCCTCTCAAATATGTATATTTAATGTGTAAAATTGGATTACCATTTGAAATGTTTCACCTCTTTCAGATTGGTTGATTTGTTTAGAAGTTGGATTTCCCAACAAAATTGCTAAATGAAGGAAATTATGTCTTCTAAGTGTTGTTTTGATCCCAGCCTAGTATAGTAGCCACTAAATCACACAGTAGGTAATTAATGTTTGTTGTTCCAACTTTTTTTTCTGCTCTCTTTGTTTCTTTAGCTTCTTATAGCTACATCTTGTTAAGAGACCTCAGTGGCTAAGCCAAATCTGATGTACACAAGGTGCATCAGTAAACTCACACCTACTACGGGTTAGGGCTTGACTTTTAGTCCTGTTATGCCAACCCCAGGATCTAGGTTCCCCAACTTCCCTAAATCCACTGTATTGCCAACCAGACTTCGGGTTGAGCATGTCCAAGTGGCCTCTAAGTCATGGCTTAGGATGGTATTTGGGTTTGGGTGACTCAGCCCATATTCTGCATTGGTTCACTACTTGAATTTCTCCATCCTCTTCAGAACTGAAGCCTTGCCTTTTTTACTGTGCCTTGGGATTCTTGAACATCACTAGGTCCTGTCAAACTCCCCCATGATGGATTCCATTATTGATATTTTTGTGAGCGGCCCTACAATAACATGGACAGATCTTCTACTGAGTAAACTCTAACTTTTTTCCCAAATTATAGTGCTAGGTTATATCTTTCACTACCATGCCCCCCCCAACACACCATTGAGCCCTCCTAGAATATATAGCAACTGATGCAGAGTCACTCTTTTCTCAGTGCACAGTAAACGAATATACCTAACAATGTGTCTACAATCATTTAGGTTTCTTTCATAGTGATATTCTTTTAATGATACAAGAAAATGGTGAATGATTATTCCTGGCAGGACAAAAAAAAAAGGTGCAAGATAACTTAGAATTATACAACTTAGAAATAGATATTTTAAAAGGTAAAAACAATTTTTTAAACAGTTGCTTTAAGTAATCCAGTAACATATCATTTGAAAATATCTCAGTCATTCAGACATATGATGCCTTGAGAGGCTCTTTCCATTTAGTAGATACATTGTCATGGAGAAACTACACTTCAGGGATACTATCTGCAAATGTTTCCCAGAAAAAAGATAAAGAAAGCTATTCATTTTTAAAATAAATATGGCATCGCACTGGTCCTCTATTGAGCCTTACATTAGCAAATCAACAACTGTGTAAAATACCAGATTTATCTTAAAAATAGACGCTCAATAGTAATCATCTTGCAAAATGATTTCTAAGCATCGAGAGGAGAGAGGGGAAGGGCAGGGGAATACATATTCAGCTTGCTATGAATACACTCTGTCATCCCATCCAGCAGTCTGATATAGCCTTCATGCTTTAGAGTGCAGAAAAGCACAATCTGGGAAGTCTTCCAAATCCATTTTTACAAAGAGGAAGCACTTTCCAGGATACAGGAAGCACAAACTACGGTCTTGGTCATTTGTCATGTTACTTCAGCAAGCTTTGCCAGAACTATCCAAGAAGGTTTGAGTACTGATGGGTGATGAGAAATTTGAAATTTGAAATTTGAGATATGACCTTAGCCCAATGTCAATGAACTGTTTTTCTCTGGGTGTTAACTGTTCTTCTGTCAAGTATAAAATGAAGGGTTCTTAGGAAAATGAGCATATTCACAGGTACAAGATCTGACCCTAAGAAATCTAGCACATATGTTGATTTGTTTTAAATTTCTTATTTACTTTCAGCATTGCAGCTGGAATATTAGATATTATAAGAAGTCTGTTTCTGTGTTTTAGTATAGTTTCAACCAGGTCTTCACTGACTTTGCAGAGGTATCTTTGATTAAAATTTAAAATAAACAAATCTAACGTGGTTTTACTAGGTATTAGTTTATCTAGTTTATAAAAGAATTATTATTTTACAACAATTTACAAATAACTATTGCAGTGTAATTGGGGAACTAATAAAGTCAAAATTATAGGCTTCTTGCCCTCAAAATATACACATCCCTTCTACTTCTTCTTTGAGAAAGAATTTTGATCTCTTTATATAAAACCATTATATAAGCTTATTTGTTTATTTGTGTATTTATTTATTTATTGCCTTGTTCTTAACAGTAAGGCTTAATGTAGAAGTATAGGTACATCATAGGGTTAAAAGGGGGTGAAGTCATTATCACTCCTTTGAGTTTAGTGATGTATTTTTGTCTCTTTGCAAGCCCTATAGAAACTGCAGCTTTTATTCATTGAACAATTGAACAAATATTCATTGAACAAATACTGAACAATCATTATTTGTGTGGCCAATGTAATTAGCTTATACTCTTCCTGAAAGAAGTGAAAGATTTCAGGCAAAACAAATTATGTAATCATTTTTTGTTGATTTTTTTCCTAATATCTGTGGAATTTGGAAATGGGTCCAGAAGATTACATTCACAAAACATAGTTTAGGAAAGGGTAAAATCATCTATACTGAAAATAAATTAACATAGTAATGAAAAGTCTACATGGCTTAACTAAAGTATTAAGAGGGTTGAAATTAAAACCAACTGCATCTGCCTGAATTTTATTAATTCTTTTATAAGCTGTTTCTTATTTGATGCTTTCTTCCCATTCAACCTCTTACTGCACCTAGACCAATTCAGACCTGCATTACCTCATACACAGACTATTGCAACAGCCTTAGTCTGCTGCCTTAATCCATTTTGCACGATGCTTTCAGGGTAAACTCCCACAGTACCACCAATGTTCTTGTCATGCTCTGACTCAAGAATATTCCATTACTATACCTATTAATTTGATTCCAGTCTATCTTCTCAAATATCTTTGACTAATCTTTTAAAATGAGCCTCTACTTCAACTGGTTTACTCAACTTTATCCCCTGAATGCTTCTGATATTTATTTATATTTACTCACTCTAATGCCCTTGTTTATAGTTGTGCTTTCAATAATGCCTCTTACCTTATAAATAAAATAACAATAAAATTAATAATAGTAATAGTCATAACATACACATCTTTAATGACAACACAAATATTTCCTATTTTATGAAGAATTCTATGATCGACTCAACTGGCGAAAGTATTTTCTTCCTCTAACTCCCTTTAAGCATCTAATGCCAATACATTGCTGTGTGCTAATGATAATCTGAATCTCTAACTGTCCTAGAAAAAGTTTAAAGGTATTATTGCTCTTGCACTGTCTCTCAGTATTGCTGCCCCTGAGTTTTAGGATAAATAGAATGAAAAAACAGTTTTTATGGCAGTTGAGGCAGAGAGGGCAAGTCAGAGATATTCTTTCTGATTCTGCAGTTGATCACAGACATGTTGAAATGTGCCCTGACTGCCCCATGGCTGAGCAATTAGGGGTTATTTCTCTGATTCTTATTTTGATAAAAACAAATGGAAAGCCAAGAAAATCCTCCAAGGATCTTTTTCAGAACTCCAAGGAATCTATAAAGACATTCAAAACGACTTAAAGTTAAATCCTTTTATAAGCAACTTACATGAACAGCAAAATTTTACTCTAGCAAATCTCAGTGGAAAATATTAAGCTTAGTCCTTAGAAGCAAAAATGGTTTGGGGCTATGGATGCTTATAGCATGAATTCACTGAGACAAAATAGAGAGGTACAAATTACTTCATGATACTTTGAGGTATTTCTCTCAAATTAATAGTCCTCAACTTAATACAAACTCAAAGGAGGTTATCATGGAGATTTTAATAAAGAAACTATTTTCAAAGATCTGAGGTCTACAGGAAAACCAACAAGAAATAATGCAGCACCCAGAGGTAGCAATCAGGGAGGCTTACCCACCTTTAGCCCTGTAAGTACAAGTGGGGGGAGCAGTTAACATAACCTGGCAAGAGCTATAGCTGTAGTTATAACGTAGGAAGGGATGCCTAACAGAAACTGTGCCCTATAGGAGAATAAGGTCACTGACAAATTGAGGACAAGTAAGGAAGGAGCTAGAAGAATAACTTCCCTGACATTTCTCTCTTTCCTCCCCTCATCCTGGGCCAGAAGGACCCAAACTGATGAGGGTTATAAAGTTCAACCTTTGGGGCCCAGAATAGAGTGGAGAATAGATCTGGAACGACAAACAGAAAATATCCAGTACACTTCCAAAAGTCACGTTATATGGGAACCAATTACCCTGGTCATTACATCACATTTGATTAACCACTTCAAGTTGAAAAATCATCATAAGGGGAAATCTATCAGTACTATCTACAACCTGTTCTCAGATATGGACATCCATATCCTACATACTCTTTACACTAATTCTTTTTGTAAAGTTTTTCACTCAAAATGCAGACTTCCCAAAGTTAGGATGCAGAATTTTGCTGGATAGGATCACAAAAATTTACCTGTGCATTTTCTTCAGTGAAGTACTCTTTAATATGACAGTCTATATGATTATAAGATTTCACAATTTCACGATATGCTAACCTACTGCTATATTCTGTTATATACAATTAAGAAAATGGATAGAAGAAATTTAATATTTTTCTAGCATTGATTGATCTAGTAGACTTCGATTCTGCGAATTTTGTGGAGCGTGTCTGTCCTTGAGCTCAGTGTAATGAGCTCCATAAAGGCTCCAGGCTTCCATGAAGCTTTTAGCACTTACCATATGCATTTACTCATTCATTATATATTTACTCATGGTCCAGTACCTACCAAGCATTCTGCTAACTGTGGGGATGAATGACAGTATCAGAGTAAGGAGGAATGGAGTTTTGACACATCCTTAAACATTATGAAGTTTTTAGATGTTCAAGTTTCCTTCTCCTGGATGAGATCCCACTACAGTTTTTTTTTTTTTGTGGTACGCGGGCCTCTCACTGTTGTTGCCTCTCCCATTGCGGAGCACGGGCTCCGGACGCGCAGGCCCAGTGGCCATGGCTCACGGGCCCAGCCGCTCCGCGGCATGTGGGATCCTCCCAGACCGAGGCACGAACCCGCGTCCCCCGCATCGGCAGGCGGACTCTCAATCACTGCGCCACCAGGGAAGCCCCCCACTACAGTTTTCTAGTATTGACTTCTAACATTGAGTATGTTCTGGGAATATTTCAGATGCCAGGGATTTAAGCTCACAGAGCTCTCAGTGTATCAAAATAGACCTATAATCCGTACTACAAAATGTACACAGGAGTCAGATCTGAGACTTGTAAGTTTCGAAAAGGAGCTTGATATCAGACTCTATCCAAATGACAATGGAAAATCATTGACAAGCATTAAGAATGGAAGTAACATAATTACATCTAAGTTTTAGAAAGAGTTCCCAGGTTACAGCAAAGAAAATGGTTGGAAAGTAACCAAGAATACACATAATGACATAAGTTACAAACTATTAAATAGTCCAGAATGAAAGGTGGCAATGGTCTAGATTACATGGGGACAATAGAGGGGGACAGAAGTAGACTAATTCTAGAGGCATTCAGAAAGTAGAATTCTTGGAACTTTATGATCAGTTTCATGTGAATAGAGAGGAAGAAGAATCAAGGACAGCTCCAATGTTTAAATTTTTTTTTTTAATTTTTTCTTTTTTTTTTTTTTTTGGTACGCGGGCCTCTCACTGTTGTGGCCCCCCACGCTACGGAGCACAGGCTCCGGACATGCAGGCCCAGCGGCCACGGCCCATGGGCCCAGCCGCTCTGCGGCACGCGGGATCCTCCTGGACCGGGGCACGAACCCGCGTCCCCCGCACCGGCAGGCGGGCTCTCAACCACTGCACCACCAGGGAAGCCCCTACAACTCCAATGTTTAAGGCATGGCCAACTGGATATAGAGAGTGTAATTTGCCAGGACAAGGAATAATAAAGATGGATCGTTGCTTTTTGCTTTGAATTTTAATGTTTCTGTTATTCTTTTGTCAATAGCCATCCATGATTTTCTTAAAAAGATTTTCTTTGCCTTTTATATCTTTTTGCTTATCCTTATTTTTCAACTTTTCTGTGCCACTTTATTTTTGGTGTGTCTCTCTTAACAACCCATAGCTATTTATACTTTTAATAAAACCTTATGTTGGCAATTTCATATTAGAGTTTAATCCATTAATATTTATTATGATAACTGACATTTGGCCCATTTTTTTATATTAGTTCTCCTGTGTATATTTTATGTGGTTTTTCTGTTTCCTTTTACTCAATTTTCTGTCGTCAGCTATAGAATCCAATTTTTTAATTCTTTTTCTCTGACAATTTGGAAGTTACATATATCATTTCCTTTCTATTAAAGATTATCTCTGTACCTTATCTTCAACCTGTGTTTTTCTATCAGTATTAAGAACGAAAAAACCATCACCACTACCTCCACTACTTCTGCTCTTTAACACACTGATCTACATGTTTTGTTTTTATACTGTCTTCTTGAGTTCTAACTCTGGTTGTTTTTTATATCTAGAATATGCAAAATAATTTATTTAGGAAAAGTATGAGAGGCGTGCCTTATAAGTCTGTATTGTTCTGAAATATTAGTAAATAAATATTACATATATATTCTTAATGGTCCAATTTTTGCCCTATAGACATATCACTTATGCATTTTAGTCACATTAAAATGGAGGTGAGGCAAGTATAAGAGACTTTTATGTGAATTCTAAGAAGGTATGCTCTGACACTCTAGGGGATGCAAAACTAAATGTTGATATTAATAAACATATTAGGAACATTTAAACATATGAAATTGAATATGAAAATTACCAGCCACTGTTTTAGTCCAGTATTGTTTTGCAGTACATTGATTAAGGTATTTATTAATTTTTAAACTCAAAGTTCAACTACATATTGACTTTTCTTGCAATAGAACAAAAGATGTCAGTTGATTTCTAGTTTATTTTGTCAGTCCCAAAGGTTTTTTGTTTGTTTGGTTGGTTGGTTGGTTTTGTGTTTTTAAGGTAGGGAATAATAAACCTTATACGGTATTGCAATTGTTTCAAATAGAGAAAGATCAACTCTAAATTCAGCAGCTAAGAGATTTGTTTGCATTTTGGATAGATAGTTAAGGGAAAGAGAATAAGATATTTCTTCTTATCTTACATTGATGACCTACTTGCATTAATTGCAGTTATATGTGCATCTGGGAGTAGAAGTGCTCCATTATTTGCCAACCACAAAATGACAATGTTATATAGGAAATTCGTATGAGCCATGGTCTTTTTTTCCCCCAAAGTATCACTCTTTCCCTGCCATTAAATGACCTTTATTAAATTCAGCAACTTCTCTCAGCATGATTAATGATGAAAAAACTCGATTAATGGATGTGTTCCTTTTCAGCATAAATAAGACACACATATCTTTAAATCATTCAATGGATTATTACAGCTTCCGGGAATGAGCCCAAGTTACTTAGCATGCCATATAAGACCCTTCTCAGTCTTGCCCTACATTCTTCCCTCTTCACATTATACTCAAGTTATATTAAAATTCTCTCCATCCTCCAAATCACCAAGGTCTTTTTCTTTTTCCTCCTCCATGACTTTACAATTACAGCTCTCTCCTGTTGGACTGCTTTTGTTCTCTCTCTACCCCTTTCATCTGGACAACTCTGTTTCAAATAATTAAATTTTATTCATTTAAGAATAAAGTTTCAAAACTATCTCCCCCTAAGAGTTTGTTCTGATCACCTCAATATCAACAAAAATTAGCAGGCATTCTTATGTCCAACAATAACGAGCTATGCTTTTCTAGTTTATAGCACTTATAACAGCAACTTATAATGATCTGTTTATTTGTCCACCTCCCCCAAAAGACTCCATTTCTTCATAATGGGGAATGTATCTCATTTACCTTTCTTATTTAGCACTGAAAATATTTATCCACTATAATGTCCTACTTCATCCCCCCCAAAAAACCTTAATTGACTACATTTGAAGCAATGTTGATGCTAAGATTCTCTTGAAATTTTGAACATTTGAGTTTTGCTTCATTGTCATTATACTGAAGTGAACCTTCATTTTGAAAAGACCACATCATAAAAGTTGATAGAACATCAAGAAATCTCTGTCCTGATTTTGGTAAGGATGGTGTGCAGAGCAAGTGTTTTAGGAGATCTGGAACTCTCATTTTCTCTGCCTGTGGTGGAGTTAAAAAAAAAAAGACTTTGGGAAGATAGAATAGTAAAATGCCTCAGCTTTATGATAATAACAAAAATAATAATGATAGCAATAACAAAAATACAGAAGTTCGGGTTGGATGTTGGAATCCTCTGTCGAGTTTTAAAAAATATAGATGGCTTTATTTCCAGACACACTGGAAATTTACAGTCAGAAATTTAATGCTTGGGGAACTGGTATGTTGTGTTTTCTAAAGTCTCCAAAGGCCACTCAAACCTACAGATGACTTGAAAACTACCATAATATTATTTCATTGCACTTATAACTTACATGTTGTTTTTCCATATATCTTCCTTTTAATTGTCACAAGAGATAAGTAAAGTATATCCTATAGCCCTAAGAGATAAGTAAAGTATATCCTATTTCATAAACGAATAGGCTGAATTTCAGAGGTAGTTGGCAATATTTAGGGGACTCATAATCAGTTCTGATTTCAAGCCCCAACCTTCCCTCTAAAATATTAAAGTTAAATATTTCAAATAGCTAAAACCAAAGTGCCTGTCTTACATTTGTTTAATGCTCTGAGATTTATTATTATATTTCTGATAATAGAGAAATTAGAAAACAGTTTACTTCATTTTGGTAAAATGTGAAGCTACTCTTCAAATGTTTAAGGTCTTAAGATTTTAAATTATGAAATCAGGGATACAACAGTCATTATTTTAATGATAGTCTTTTTTTTAATGGTTCAAAGTCATTATGACCTAGTCATTACTATCAATGAGGATAATTAAGACTTTTCAAGTAAAACAAAGATTTTAAATGGGACCTATTCCTTTCATCTCTAAATTTGAAATCATTTACGATTCCTTGTTTCAGTTATTCTAGGAAGAAAAGTAAATGTATGGTATTTTTATTTTTGATTGAAATGTAATTATAGACAGATTTAAGTTATAATATGTAGATGTAATATATCTTAACTCCATAAACTCATAAATATTATTTCTCATAATAAAGGGCCAGCAGCGTATAATAATTCAAAATTTTACAATGACTGGTGATTAAGATATTATTTCCTAGAAAGAAAAATATTGTATTTATACTAAAGAAAACTAAAAAGTACTTTTGCAAGAAGAGCTAATTTCAAAGGACATAGTTGATGTGCTATAACATTGAGCCAAATTTTCCCATTACAGAATGACTCTAAAGAGTATCTCTTTAAAATTCATAGGCTAATCCTTCCTTCAGTGTGTATTTGCTTCTAGGTCAGAAGGATGGAAGAAAGTGTTAGGCATTATTTGTAACGTGCTCCCATCTGATAAAGAAAATCAGAGCAAAACGTATTTTTATATCCAAAGCATCCTTAATTTTCTCGGACTACCTTGTCTGTCTTTTAAAATTCTCATCTTGAGAAATTTTGAGAGTGACATCATTCCTTTACTCCTTAGCTACTCTTTAGAGTAGATATCGTGAATGGACCATGACAGTCAGTTTGTAGCACTATGAATGAAAGATTTAAGACCTTTAATCTTGAGACTACCACTCGGCGCCAGCAGCCAAGCAATATGCTCCTTTACCTGTCCTCCCACTATTCTAAGCTATCTCCTCCAAAAAATATGAATTTACTTGCAGAGTACAGAGATATAATATTAGCTCCAAATCTAGGAGCAACAGATACATATTCTTATTTCACTTAAACATTTTCCAAAGAAAGAAGATACAATATTAAAATATGATTAAATGATTTTTCATGTGTGAGACAGAGCTTTTGAAACATGGCTTTTAACCTAAATGCAGATGGTTAGGGGGCTACATTTCTTCAAAATATTATTTTGAAGAAACATTCATGCAAAAGACATTGAATACAGTAATACTTAAAATTAGAATATAAAATCCATGATGCAGGTAGGGATTTTTGTTTGCTCTCTTCATTGATTGGTTCCCAGTACCTAAAAGAGCCCCTGTGGCTCTTCATATACACACAACAAATATTTGTTGAAGGAGTGAAAAGTGTAATAACGAATAGCTAAGCATTTTAGATAAGAAGATAAAATAAGAAAAGATCCCAAAACTCCAGAAGCTCACGGTCCTTTCCCCCTCAAGTTATCTTCCAAAACTAACCTCCGTATCTGTAGGATAACAGGTCAGTCTATGTAACAGGACTAGAAAGGAGTGAGATTCTGGAATACAACAGCGGTAGAAAGTCTCTTGTCCACTTTAATATCCAGTGTTGTCACTCTAGACAGCGAAAGCCTTTCAGTAAATAGTAGCACTGAAAATATTTATTTTGTTTAAACTTTGAAGGTTTACTTTGATAAGGAACATAAAATCCAGTCCCAGTTGGGAAACTAAAACATATTTCCTATGTTGCTTCAGTCAGATTATTAAGGCATTTCCAGGAATCCATTTATAGTTCATTTGTTTTTCCATGTAAGTTTAATTTTTTGTTTTCTTTCAGCTTTTGCTTGTCCAATGAATGATCTACTCAAGAAACTTATTTTCTTACAGATTAAAAAAAGTCTTCATTATAAGAAACTATTTTTTAGAAAACTAGCACACTTTAATATCAATGTATATAGATGAATAAACATATTTGAGGTGTTTATATTAGCTTACTAGGAAGACTATTAACTCTTATAGTTACATAGGAAATTACATAGCAATTTACATAGTAAATTTACATAGTAAAATTACTATGTAATTTATTCCAGTGCATCAGATGCCAAAAAGAGCTAATACACCTCAGAGTTCATAACAGCAATTCTGATGTGAGAGATTTAACGTACTATTTACAGAAAGATT
Source organism: Physeter macrocephalus (assembly GCF_002837175.3). Classification (NCBI taxonomy): domain Eukaryota; kingdom Metazoa; phylum Chordata; class Mammalia; order Artiodactyla; family Physeteridae; genus Physeter; species Physeter macrocephalus. Next base: position 55,447,580 of record NC_041221.1, read on the forward strand.
ATTATTCCCAAGTATTATGTTTCACATATGTGTTAATGTGTAATTTCTCATATGGTGAAATTCACTGGAAAGTTTTGCTAAATTTAGTACTCTTCAAAATCATGTTCTCAGAGAAACACATCTCTGAGGTGTTAAGCTAATAAAACAACATTCCCACAACCTGTTTGGGTCACTGAATTCTGAAAAGGAGAGACTTCCTCACCCAGACTCAAGTCAGGTTCTTCCAATTGGTTCTTAAGAACTTCAGGATGTTCAAAATTAAGCAATAAAATTGCCATTTGATATGTCTGGAAAATTAGAGGAAGACAAAAGAGTACTATTTCATTATTACAGTTGAAATAGCCACTATTTAAATATTAAAGTAATGTTTTACAATCTGAATCAGAGAAGAAAAGAAGTCAGTTTTCTTATGCACTGTTCTTGAAAATTGCATGTTTTTATACATTTGTAGAGTCCACTTTAAAACCAAAGGTACATTTTCAGGGAGATCAGCTAGGAGATTTGTGACCACCTAGCGGGGTGGGATAGGGAGGGTGGGAGGGAGTCGCAAGAGGGAGCGGATATGGGGATATATGTATATATATAGCTGATTCACTTTCTCATAAGCAGTAACTAACACAACAATGCAAAGCAATTATACTCCAATAAAGATTTTTTTAAAAACCAAAAAAAAAAAACCCAAAGGTGCATTTTATTTTCTGTATACAGGTCACCTGATGCTGTTTATGTTAGCAAGTGTGGATGTATACATTAGCAGTGTATGGACAAACATAATGTGGTTCTTGATTCCTGGAAGAATTCAAGTATAGAGATCCAAAATCTTCAGCCTTTGTCCAGCCTTTCATAGATGTAAGCAAAACTATTTACTTTGTGCTAAGCTTATAATCCTTTGCATCCAAGAACAGTATTGCTGACACAGTCTGCTTACAAATCTCTTTCTGTGTGTGGTACTGTGTCTAATATGACCATACATGAACAGTAGTCCAGATCATCCTGATGATCCAAATTTTCTACCCTCCAGTCAGCAGACACGTGCCTTTTTTCACCATTCTCCTGGAGAGTTCAGGAATCAAAGGAACACTAGTTTGGGTTTAATGACCAAACATTTGGAATTTTTTAAAAAAGCGAATTGTATCATTTTTTAAGACATTTATTCAGTGTCATGATCAGACTGTTACATTTAGCAACCAACAGTGTGGGTGCAAAATTTAAAAAATTTAAAAACTACATTAAACCTTTTGTTGGAATGCTTTACACTTTCCACAGAACAGAAACTAAAATAACCTGTATACAATTAGTCACAGATACAATCCTCGAGTTTTTTCACCCATACACATGTATTGGCTAAAACATGTTTTCTTAGTAGCAGCTAGGCCCGGCCACCACTGTTCTTGGCTGAGTTCACAAATCTGTTGTAACCTGTGGCTCTCCTGCCACTTCTCTGGCTCTCCTCTTCCTGCTAAGCTTTGTTTCCTGGCAGTAATTAAAACCTTCTGACACTGCCATAGCTACTGCTGCTGCTGAAACTGCCAGAGCCACCTTGGTTTCATGGTTTGGCAAAGTATTGGTCTCTACCACCATAGGGGCCAGAACTTCTGCCTCCAAAGTTTCTTCCTTTCATGGGTCCAAAATTTGAAGATTAGTGCAATTGCAAAGTCATTGTAGCTTCTGCCACCTATAAAACTGCTTCCATCATTACTAAATCCATTATAGCCATCCTCACTGCCACCATATCCATCTGTCACCAAAGCCACCTCTGTAAAGTTTCCTCCATGACCAAAGTTGTCATTCCCACCAAAACCACCTCCATGATCACCACCAAAGTTTCCAGAACCATTTCAACCACTTTGGCTGGATGAAGCACTAGCGATCTGTTGCTTAGGGCTTTCCTCACTTCAGCTGTGCCCATTCACGATATGGTATTTCTAAATGACAGTCTTGTCTACGGAGTCATGGTCATCAAAAGTTACCAAAGCAAAGCCTCTCTCTCTCTCTCTTTTTTTTTTTTTTAAATGATGTAGGAAAAATCAAGAAAGTCTTTGGCTCTCAAAGTTTTGCTGGTTAGTTCATGACAAAGTTCTTAAAAGAATTGTTGAACATAAAGATAGAATATATTTCTTTTAAATATGTAAAATTTGCCAAACTTAGTGTGATTACAATGACTGCCCATAGTGTCCTCCCAAGATTTTTAAAAAACATAAACACATGTAACCTGTCTGTTGGATTTGAAGTTGGGTGTTTCAACGTGTACGAGTAATTACTTTTCAAAAGTAAATCTGCCATAGACACAGCATTTTGAAAAAGATATTTGGAAATGTTTCTACTCTTACAGAATTTTATTACTAAAAAAAAGTGTCATCTATTTTTTAATGGTCTTTTCTGTATTTTATTTTATTATTTTGACTTTTTATTTTACATTGGAGAATAGTTGATTAACAATGTTGTGTTAGTTTCAGGTGTACTGTAAAGTGATTCAGTTATACATACACATGTATCTATTCTTTTTCAAGTTCGTTTCCCAATTAGGTTGTTACATAATATTGAGCAGAGTTCCCTGTGCTATACAGTAGGTCTTTGTTGTAGCCTCTCTTCTTGCCACTGCCTCAGTTAAGATTTCAATCACTTCAATTTTCTCATACTGTTCAAAAGAATCTCATTTGTTTATTTTTGTTTTTATTTGCACTACTAAAATATTTTGCACAGCAAAGGAAACCATAAACAAAACGAAAAGACAACCTGTGACTGGAAGAAAATATTTGCAAATAGTGGGAATGACAAAGGATTAATTTCCAAAATATACAAACAGCTCATACAGCTCAATATCAAAAAAACAAACAACCCAATAGAAAAATGGGCAGAAGGTGTAAATAGACATTTCTCCAAAGAAGACGCACAGATTGCCAACAGGCACATGAAAAAACGCTCAACATCATTAATTATAAGAGAAATGCAAATCAAAACTACAAGAAGGTATTACTTCACACCAAGCCTACAAGTAATAAATATCGGAGAGGGTATGGAGAAAAAGGAACCCTCCTACACTGTTGGTGGGAATGTAAATTGGTACAGCCACTATGGAGAACAGTATAGAAGTTCCTTAAAAAACTAGAAAGAGAACTACCATATGATCCTGCAATCCCATTCCTGGGCATATATCTGGAGAAAACTCTAATTTGAAAAGAGACATGCACCCCAATGTTCATTGCAGTGCTATTTACAATAGCCAAGACATGGAAGCAACCAAAATGTCCATTGACAGATGAATGGATAAAGAAGATGTGGTATATATACACAATGGAATATTACTCAGCCATAAAAAAGAATGAAATAGTGCCATTTGCAGCAACGTGGGTGGACCTAGAGATTATCATGCGAAGTGAAGTAACTCAGATAGAGAAAGACAAATATATGATATTGCTTATATGTGGAATCTAAAAAAAAAAATACAAATGAACTTATTTACAAAACAAAAACAGACAGACAAACATAGAAAACAAACTCATGGTTACCAAAGGGGAAGTAGTAGGGGATAAATTAGTAATTTGAGATTAACATATACACACTACTATACATAAAATAGATAACCAACAAGGACCTACTGTATAGCACAGGGAACTATACCCAATATTTTGTAATAACCTATAAAGGTAAAGAATCTGAAAAAGAATATACACACACACATATATATATATATATATATCTCTGAATCACTTTGCTGTACACCTGAAACTAACACAACGTTGTAAATCAACTATACGTCAATGAAAAAATAATAATAATCTCTCAGGTGATGTTCTTTAGCGTCTTCTTTAATGCACCAACAAAACCTTTTTCACAGTGAAGTGGGCACCAGGTCTTTGAGAATCCTCTTTAGTGACAGCCCTCTTTGGTTCCATAACTCTTCCACCCACCTTGTGTGACTTTGCATGTGTGGCTGCATGCACTTCCTCCACAGTTGCATATGTGACAAACCCCAAGCCTCTGGAGCATTTGGTGTTTGCATCTCTCATTACCAAGAGTCCGTGAGTGTTCCCCATGGCTCAGAAAGGCTCCTCAGACTCTCTTCAGTTGCTTCAAAGTTCAAACCTCGAATGAAGAGCTCTGCAGCTTTTTTGGCTCTTTGGGAGACTCTGACCTAGAAAGGAGGACAGCTGTGGGGGAGACTTTAAAATGCTTACTTGGTGATGTTCACTGGTAGACAGGGTAACTGTATCATTTCAAATTAAATTTTTAAAAAATTCAATTAAAAATAATAATTTGATTTGTTCTCTACTCTATTTGAACTTTGGAAAGGTCAACAAACTAAGAATTCATAAGGTATTGTTTCCCCCATCCTGTTTAATTTTTGTTGTTTCCCATTCTTCTGATATGATGAACTCTCCTGAACTGATCTCTACAGCACAAGATTTTATGTCCATGTTTAATGACCGTTCTACAAGACTTCCTCATGTGAAGTCATTTCCATTTGTTGCTACCAATGAAACACATTTATGGACAAAATATGTAACAGCAGTCATAAGTCTCACACAAACTTCCTATTCTCCCCACTTCTGATTATGGGGGCCTACCAGAGCTATTTCAAATTTAGATCTCCTTCAGAAATCTTGGACTTATTAATGTAGCAGAGGCCCATAGCAAAGCTTCCCAAAGCACATTACTTGATCTCTCTAAGATGGCCTCTGGGCCTTCCATTGAAGGGTAACAAGAGTCTCCATTCTCCAATAATCAAATAGACTCTAGCTTCCTTTCCAGCAATATCTGCAACAGTTAGCCATTTAAAAACGCATTATTTTCCTTTTGAAAACTACAGTCCATAATCCTTCCTGTTAATCTAGAAGAGATAGCTGCCATAAATAGGGATCGCACTAAAGGCAGCACATGCAGGAAATTTTGGTGTTCCCAAGAAAGGACTTGCTTCGCTCAGGAACCTGAAGAAAATGCAAATTTAGAAAATTTCATTATCATCATACTCCAAATTCTTTTCTGCAATGTTTCTACACGTGGTAGTCTTTTCTCCCGCCCTCTAGTTTTCTATGGCTTCACATGAAATTCTGGTTATTCCTTTGGACTTTTCCCTGATATGGATTCCGATATTCACTTCACAAAAGGTAATTTACATTAAAGTGTGAACTTCCAGATTCAATCCTGGTGGAAGGAAATTTGGAATCTCAAAGAGTAAATTTCACTTTAATATCTCAAATGTAGATGCAAACATAGATGTTAGATAACTAGCTGGCTAGCTAAATAGATGGCTAAGATAAACAGATACCTAGATAAAAATCTTCTTGATGCCTCTTGTGCACTCATATTATTTCCTCAGACTAAAGAGACATAGATCACAGGGATCAACAGTGGGTACTCTATTTATGAAAGCTTGCCCATATCTTCCTTGAATAACTCATTATAATTTAATAAAAGCTGAAGAAGACTAGTGTGTCTGCTGATACACAATATAGGCATCATATTGTGAATACTAGATCTTAAAAGACATACTTGTACTAGGTTTTAAGTAAAAATATGATTTAAAAATTTTCTCAATAATAGTGTGTCTGACCACAGTACAGACAGTTCATTAAACAGGCTTCCATCTTTATGTACATTCTGCATTAAAATTATAACTAGATCAACAAAGAGCATCTTCAAGTCTGAACATTCTCTATGATACAATTAATATTTTGTTTTTCTCTTTGGAATACAGCTGGATTTCTTAAGGGCACATTCTCACTGATACTGTAATACATGGCATGAAAACATAGTGCTGGTTTCCATAATTTTTCTAACAGGGTATGACTTTCCTATCATCATCTAAAAATCTCTTATTTATGTTAATAGTGGGTGCTATTGCTGATAAGCTACTTGTAATAAATAAGTCAAACAAAAAGGCACAAATTCTGCAGATGGTGGAATAATTCAGTGGGATAATCTGCATAAGCAGATTCAGATTTTCATAGAAAACATTTTAATTTAATGTTGAGCTTTGATCACTAGCTTACTGAACATCCCTAATTTTTTTCATATAGTTCCCACTTTCTTTTTAATTAAAAATTGTACTGCCATTAGTGATTAATCTTTTTCCAAGTAGCAACATGATTATATTATGCTGTTATATGGCACAGATTTTCCATTGTTATAATTTTACTCAGATATATAGCTTTATGTCACCTGTTCTCTTAGTGGAATACTGTTCAATGTAAAGGAAAAGCAAACAATTCAATGTTAGCTTGTATTTTATTCATCTGAAAAGAAAGCACAGGCTTTCTGGTCAGGCATGTAATGAGTTGGAAGTCAGCACTTCATTCTAACAACAAGTAAGGAGCTGAACAAACTGAAAAATCAACTCTTTTTAGATCCATCTGAGAACTGAGGTCACAGGACAAACTACTGCCCCCCAAATTGGAGAAACAGACAGGAGGATACAGAGATTAACAACTCACTAGAGCAGAAATTTCTACAGGAACTGGTGCCAGAGTAGGAAAACCTGAACTGAATTGCTGAATATCTGAGAAAAATCTTCTGCTTCCAGCTGGTGAAGGAGAAAAGAAACCACTTTGAAATACAGCAGAGCATTCTGTTCTTCTTAAGGAGAAACTATTTTACCAAAGTGTTAACTATTGGGGTTTCTTTCAGAGCCCAACTTAACTGGAGGAAGGGAAATACCCAATTCCTGCTGTCAAGCCTTTCATGTGGGAGAGGGGAATTACCCAAATCTAGCCCTCTCTAGCTATTCACTCCCATCTAAGGGAGGGGTGGGGAGGGACTGAGAGGCACTGGTGCAGTTCATAGTCCAGGGGCACAGGCTCACTAAAAGACTGAGACCTAATCATGTGACTATAGAATACTTCCTCTCTCCCTACACGTCACCATCACATTATTAATGGCCTATTTACTGCAGTGCCTTTTATCCAGTACAACATGTCCACCTTTCAACAAAAAATTACAAGGTAAAATAAAAAGCAATAATACGGTTTGAAGAGACTAAACAAGCCTCAGAATCAGAGTCAGACATGATAGGAAGGTTGGAATTATCATACTAAGAATTTTTTAAACTATGATTAATAAGCTAAGGTCTTTAATGGAAAAAGCAGACAACATTGAAGAATAGATGATAATGTAAGCAAAGAGATGAAATTCTAAGACAGAATCAACAAGAAATGCTAGAAATGAAAAATGCAGTAACAGAAATGAAGAATGCCTTTGATGGGCTCATTAGCAGACTAGACATGACTGAGGGAAGAATCTCTGAGCTTGAGGATAAAACAACAGAAACTCCCAAAAGTGAAAATCAAAGAGAAAAAACACTGAAACGAACAGGACAGAATATTTAAGAATTGTGGGACAACTACCCCAAAAGGCATAACATACATGTAATAGGAATACCAGAAAGAAAGGAACAGAAGTGATATTTGGAGCAATAATGACTGAGAATTTCCTCAAATTAATCTCAGACAGCAAACCACAGATTTAGGAAGTTCACAGAACACCAAGTAGGAAAAATACCATAAAAACCTACACCTAGGCATATCATATTCAGCCTTCAGAAAATGAGAAATAAGCAAAAAATCTTGAAAGAAGATGGAGGAAAAAAAAATAAAAACACTTCAGAAACTATGCAGGCAAGAAGATAGTGGAGTGAAATATTTAAGGTGTTGAGAGTGAAAAGGCACCAAACTAGACTTCTGTACCCTGTGAAATTATTTTTCAAAAGTGAAGGAGAAATAAAGACTTTCTCATACAAACAAAAATTGTGGGAATTTGTTGCCAGTAGATCTGCCTTGTAAGGAATCTTAAAAGAAATTCCCCAGAGAGAAGGAAAATGATATAAATCAGAAACTCAGGTCAACAAAAAGAAAGAAAGGGCTTCAGGGAAGGAATAAGTAAAGATAAAACAAAAAGTTTTATTTTCCTTATTCTTATTGATCTAGTAAATAGCAATTGGTTCAAAATAATAGCATGAATGAATTAGAGTATATATATATGAATATATACGTATATTACATATATATACTCTCTCTACATAGAGTATATATGTGTGTGTGTATATATATATATACACACACACACACATATATACTCTATATATGGAGTATGCTTATGTGTTCTTATATATAGGTAAAATGAATGACAGCCATGATACAAGGGATGGGAGAGAGGAATTAGGAATATTTTGTTATAAGGGACTTTCATTACTCGTGAAGCAGTATGATGTTATTAGAAAGTGTGCTTGAATTAGTTGTAAATTAATATTTCAAACTCTAGGGCAACCAATAAAAAAGCAAAAAAAAGAAGTATAATTGATAAGCTAAGAAAGGAAAGAAAATGGAATCCTATAAGATGCTCAGTTAAAATCACAAAAGGCAGAAAAGTTGTGGAAGACAAAAGTAGGAAAAATGAACAAGGACAATTAAAAGAAAACAGTAACAAATATGGTATATATTAATCCAGCTATATTGATAATTACTTTAAATTCCAATGATCTAAACAGACTAATTAAAGGACAGAGATTGTCAGAATGGACCAAAAAACAAGACTCAACTATACATTGTCTACAAGAAATCCACTTTAAATATAAAGACACATACAGATTAAAAGTAAAGTGATGAAGAAAGATATACCATGCTAACACTAATCAGAAAAAAAAAACCATAATAACGACAAAGTAGGCATATTAATCTCAGACAGAACAGACTTCAGAGCAAGAAAGTTATCAGGGATAAAGAGGAGCTTCACATAATGATAAAGGGGTCAGTACTCCAAGACAATATAACAGTTCTTAACATGTATGCACCTAACAACAGAGTGTCAAAATACCTGAGGCAAAACTGATAGAGCTGCAAAGGGAAATACACTAATATGGTTGGAGACTTTAACACCCCTCTTTCAGATGGACAGATCCAACAGGCAGAAAATCAGTAAGAACATAGCAGAACTGAGGAGCATCATTTATCAACTGGATGTAATTGGCATCTATAAACTTTATCCAACAGTAGCAGAGTACAATTTCTTCTTGAGCTCACAAGGAACACTTACTAAGGTAGACTTCATTCTGGGCCATAAAAACCACCTTGACAAATCAAAAACAAAATAGAAACCATACAATGTTTACTCTCAAATCACAATGGAATTAAACTAGACATCCATAACATAAAGATAACGGAAAAATCCCCATTTACTTGGAGATCAAACACACACTTCTAAGTAATACATGGGCCAAAGAAGAAATTCCAAGAGAAATTTTAAAATATTTGAACTAAGTGAAAATGAAAATATAATTTCTCAAAATTAGTGGGATGCAGAGAAGCAGTGTTAGAGGGAAATTTATAGCAGTGAATGCATATATTAGAAACGAAGAAAGAGAGATCTAAAATCCATAATCTAAGTTCCTATTTAAGGAAACTAGGAAGAACGCAAATTAAATCCAAAGTAAGCAGAGAAAAATAAATTATAAAAATCAGAACAGAAATCAATGAAATTGAATATAGGAAATCAATAGAGAAAATCAATAAAACCAAAAGCTAGCTCTTTGAAAGGATCAATTAAATTAACAGGCCTCTATCCAGGCTAACTAAGAAGAGAGAAGACAAAAATTACTAATATCAGAAATGAAAGAGGGGCCATCACTATAGATCTCATGGATATTAAAAAAATAATAAAGGAATACAGTGAATAACTCTATGCCTGCAAATTTGATAACCTAGATGAAATCGACCAAATCCTCAAAAGACAGAATCTGCCAAAACTCACTCAAGAAGAAGCATATAATAAGAATAGGCCTATATTTATAAAAGAAATTGAATCGATAATTAATAACCTTCCAAAACTGTGAGCACCATGCCCAGATGGGTTCACTGGTGAATTTTACCAATCAATTAAAGAAGAAATTATGCCAATTCTCTACAATCTCTTCCAGAAGATACAAGCAGAGGGAATACTTCTTAACTCATTCCATGAAGCCAGAATTAGTCTAATACCATAATCAGATACAGACATTACAAGAAAAGAAAACTACAGAACAATATCTCTCATAAACATAGTTGCAGAAATCCTCAACAAAACTTTAGGAAAATGAATTAAACAATATATAGAAAGAATTATATACTATAACCAAATCTACAACCAAGTGGTTTTATCCTACATATGCAAGGCTGGTTCAACAGCATTCATGGATAAGAAGACTCAATATTGTCAAGCTGCCAGTTCTCCCCAACTTGATCTAAAATATTAAATGCAATCTCACTCAAAATCCCAGCAAGTTATTTTGTGGATATCAATAAGCTTATTCTAAAATTATTGGGAAGAGGCAAAAGACCCAGAATAACCAACCCAATATGTAAGGAGAAGAACAAAATCAGAGGATTGGCACTACCCATCTTCAAGAAGAATAACTTTCTTAAGACTTACTATAACGCAGTATATCAAGTACTCAAGACAATAATCAATTTAGTGTGGTACTGGCAGAAGAATAGACAAATAGATCAATGGCATGGGAATTCAAAATGGTACAGACATTTTAGAAGACAGTTTGGCAGTTTCTTATGAAATTAAACATACACTTACCATACTGTCCAGCAGTTGTGCTCTTTGGTATTAATCCTCGTGAATTAAAACTTATGTCCACACAAAAAGCTGCACAATGATGTTTATAAAAGCCTCATAATTGCCAAAACTTGGAAGCAACCAAGATGTCTTTCAGTAGGTGAATGGATAAACAGACTATCTTGCATCCTGGAAACAGAATGTTATTTAGCACTAAACAGAAATGAACGATCAAGCCATGAAAAGACTAGGGGAAACTTAAATGCAAATTACTAAGTGAAAAGGTACATACTGTATGATTCCAACTATGTGACATTCTTGAAAAGGTAACACTATGAAGACAATAAAAACATCAGTGATTGCCAGGGGTGGTGGGGGTGGGGCTGTAGGGAGGGGTGAATAGGCAGAGCACTGTGGAGTTTTAGGGCAGTAAACTATTCTATATGATATTACTGTGATGGATCCATATCATTATACATTTGTCCAAACTCACAGAATGTACACCAAGAGTGAACCTTAATGTAAGCTATGGACCCTGTAGGCTCAGTGATTGTTACAAATGTACCACTGTGGTAGAGATCAATAGTGGGGCAGTTTGTGTATGTATGGGAACAGGAAGTATACGGTAACTCTTTGTACTTTCCACTCGACTTTGCTATGAACCTAAAATGTCTTTAAAAATTAAAGTTTATTAATTTTTTAAAAATACATCAAAGCTTTTACAGAGCACACATAATTAGCTGGTTCGTTTCCATAGAAGAAATGTGCATGGTGCTCAGAATCTGCTTCTTATACATTTGTTCATTAACTCACTCAACAATTACTATTTTCTTTGGATGACAATCTTCACATACAGTAAGTTGAAACTCCTCTAACTTAACAGAAACAGCTATCACTGAACTCTTTTCCCTCACATTGTTTTTCACAGGAGGCTGATAATAGAGTATCCAAGAATCCCTAGCCTGTGAGGTAGATGCTAAGCCAAACAAGGATGATATAAGTAAAATCTCAGGTCTCTGTTGCAGTGACAACCATGTTCAAGGCTAGCTCAAATCATAATACGAAGTGAGACAAGTTTCTGAACAGTAACCTATGGTTCTGATCCTTTTGTTTTTCATCCTCCTCCTCTACTTGCCTTTAATATGTGCTTATCAGTTAGTCCCTGTCTTAGTCTCTTGAGGCTGCTGTAACAAATTACCATGGACTAGGTGACTTGTAAACAACAGAAACTTATTTCTCACAGTTCTGGAGGCTGGAAGTCCAAGATCAAGGGGTCAGCACAGTCAGGTTCTGGTGAGGACCCTCCTTCAGGTTGCAGACTGTCAACATCTTGTATCCTCACGTGGCAGAGCCCAGAGAGAGGAAGCAAGCTCTCTTGTGGCTTCTATAAGGACACATGTCACACGTAAGGACACCTTACCTAATCCTAATTACCTTCCAAAGGTCCTACCTTCTAGTATCATTATATTGTGGGGTAGAGTTTCAACATATGAATTTTGGGGGACACAAACAGTTCACAACAGTCACCAAAACATAACCATCTTGCTTGTTATTGTTATCGTCCAATTGTGTACTTAAGATTTGGGAAATTTTATTTATATTCTGTTTGTTTTTTGTCTTTTTTTTTTTAGCATACAGAGTTTAATAAATTTGTGAAAAGCACAAAATTATTTCATATTCCTATGTGGGAATTGGGAATTAATAGAGAAATATATTGAGGAGGATTCTGAAAATTAGTTTTACACAATAACAAGAAACATAGAGAATACATGAAGGGAAGTGAAATCTTACCACTATACCTGGAAGCAGTAAGCCCTGACCCGGACCCACAGCTGCTTATATTTCAAGTGAGAAAGCTGCCTTTTGATCTCTGTAGAAGGTATATCTTTTGACCTCAATAGGATATGTTTCAGCAGGAAGGTTCAGACACATAGGTGTTCAGATTTGAATAGCAAGTTATTTATCTTCTGCCAGTTTACAGGATAGAACTATGGTTCTCAAGTTTTAATGTGCCTTAGAATAGCCTGGAGGGTTTATTAAAACCAGATTACTGGGTCCCCAGAAGATCTTAATTTAGTAGGTCTAGGGCGGAGCCTTGCTTTCTAGCAAGTTTCCAGGGCATGCTGATGCTGGTCAAGGGACCACATATTGAGAACCGGTGGCATAGAGGGTACTGTTGATTTAATGTATTTGCATATATCCTCAGAATGTACTAATTTGTTATTTGTATACCAACAGTCCTCCTCTTTCCCATTCTATATAAATAGCTCTTTAGGTGTGAATTAGTTTTGTTAAATGGGTTTGTCCTATAAGCGCAGTAACTTTTGTACAAAACAAACAAAAATACCAGAGGAGGCCTGAATTTGAAGTAAGGAAGTTTGAGCCTCAGCTTTTTCACTTTTCTGTCCTCAGTGGCTTGGGATGATCAATTACTATCAGAGGCTCACTTTCTTTCTCTATAAAATGCGGGTGATATCCATCTCCCAAAGTTATGAGTGTTAATGGGATGAGGCATGTGAAAGTGTCTTGAAAACAGCAAAGCACGCTACAAAGGTAACAGTTTATTATTACTGATCTTATTATTGATTTGAGAATGACTCCCCACCTCCAAAGCTCCTGGTAAAGAAAAGATTCATCATAGTGGGTGAGTTTTGTCGACTGACTACAGTAAGCAGTCAATTAAGTATTTGTAGATGGATAAACGGAGACAGACTCAGTTCCTTGAAAGACATCTTGCAATATATAGATAGATTAACTGAGAGAACTCTACTTTTCATTTGTAATAGCAAACTAAGGGAAATTAATTGAATACAACTGAATAAGTATTTATTAAGTACCCACTCTGTATCAAATGCCACAATTAATCATCCCCTGTTCATATTTTAAGTTATTTCAAATAGCAAACACCAAATGAATTACCCATTTGAGACCCAGTTGCATTTTGAAAACAGTCCCAGCAAAATGAGAATTTAGCCTACATAACTCTGCTTTGAATTTATTCAGTATGAATTATCATACATTATACTAGTAAATTTAAATATCGAATTCTAAATCAGTGATCTAAACAAAGAATGTTAAGTGAAAACTTAAAATTACAGAGCAACACAAATGTGTATCATCTCATCTCTATATACTTTTTTTTTTTTTTTTTTTTTTTTTGCGGTACGCGGGCCTCTCACCGTTGTGGCCCCTCGTACTGCAGAGCACAGGCACTGGACGCGCAGGCCCCGCGGCCATGGCTCACGGGCCCAGCCGCTCCGCAGCATGTGGGATCTTCCCGGACCAGGGCACGAACCCGCGTCCCCTGCATCGGCAGGCGGACTCTCAACCACTGCGCCACCAGGGAAGCCCTCATCTCTATATACTTTTAAAATCCATTGTACATGATGGCATATATGGAGTAATGAAAAACAGGTATTTATATATATATATATATATATATATGAGTTGATAGAGGTTATTTTTGAGGGGAATAATAAAGGGGAAATTTAACATTGTACTTTGTAAATTTCTGCATTGTTCATATGTTACGAAAATATTCATATATATAGAAATTTTGTACTGAAAACAATTAGAAAGTAAATAATTTAAAAATATATATATCGTCAGTACACTTCCAGGGACTCCTGCTTGGAAAGCAGTATTCTCCCACATGATGAGCTTCTATTCCCCTTCCAAAATATTGACCTGTGAACAAATCATAAGGCTTCCTGACCTGGCTAACACAGAATCCCAATCCAGTTCCTTTAACTGGTAATTCCTTCAGGGCCAGTTCACACGGTTCCCATGCTCTGTGTCACAAGGTACCACCGCTGAGCCCTTCAAGTGGTCATTGAGTGATGTCTAATCAAGAACAACTTTCCCTGCAGGTTTCTTTCCTCTCATTTACTTCCCACTGATTCTCAGAGAGGTGATTCCGCAGGAAAACTAGAGCTGCTGTTTAATCAGTTCCCTTGATTTCCTTCTGAAATCCATAGGAAGATAGTGTTGTTGCAATAACTCCAGGGCAATAACTCCCAGCCCCCAGGGCTGGGGCTGCTTTAGAAACTTCCGGCATTTTGCTGACAAGCCGTGTCCCAGCCGGCTCCGCGCTGGGCACTAGATCTGCGTAGAGAAGAGAAGCGAAACAGAAAACATGGTCGGCACTCTGTCCCCACGCTGCCTAGAACACAAAGCCAGGAGGAAGGCGTGAGAGATTTGAGTCTAAGAAGAGAAATCAAAATTGGGTGGAAGGCAGCTTAAAAAGGAGCAGAGGAATTAAGGAGGGTGAAGAAAAAGAAAAGTAACTGGATCCCTTTTTTTTTTTTTGGAGAAAAGGTAAATTAAAAGTTTTGAGGATTAATGAATCTAGCTCTGAAATGTAAGTTATAAACGTAAATTTTTTTTTAAATGCCCAAAGTTTCTAAAGCCACCCTAGTAACAGGATGTTATCACCCAGAGAAGACATAAGTAGAGCCTGCTTCCTAAAGTGAGGCTCTCCCCCGCCTCAGGGCTGCCTCAGTTAACGATCACATTCCACGGTTTGTCTGAATGTCTGTCTCCATTCTAGACCACAAACTGTTATACAAGGCAGAAATCCGGCTCTTTATGCCAGTTTTGCAGTGATGACTGTATGGCTCAGACTTCATAGATATATTGAATAAATGAATGAGAATCTTTTTTTCTTCTTTTGAAAAGTGAATTCCTAAAACAATCTAATACTGGAAATGTGTTCAAAGTTCTTTTAGAATGATCTTAGATGCTACTACATCAGGTCCTATATTTTTCAGTTGCCATTATTTAGAATTCTATATATTCTATTCTCACAATCTCATTCATTCTTTTCTTTTATATGGAACCCTGATACATCTTTTCTTTTCACTTTTTCTAGATTGATTTCCAAACTCATCTTCTTACTCTTAAGCTGAGCTTCTTAATTGTGAATGTAGTAAAACTTATTGGTCCCTTTATTTTGTTCCTACTTTATGTTAAAACAAAATAAAATGAAATTGAAGAAACCTTGTCAAGGTGACTGTTGAGAATGGAACTCTGAAAGAAGATTGCTGCCAACAGATTTTTTTCTGAGCTAGAGAAAATCACTACGATTTTGTTTGTCTTTGTGTGACTCCTTTGCTACAACACTGATTGTCACTGTGGCAAGTAATAGAAGGGAAGGGAGAAATCATTTTAGCACAAGCTTGGCAGATGATTTGGGACGCAGAGGAATTCCAGACCTGCCCACCACCACAGTAGTAACCAGACTGCTAGGGAGAGACCAGGAGAGAGCAATCGAGGGCCATTCCAGGCAAGAAATTAGGCCTAATAAGTAAATGCCAGATGAAAGTCCAGTTAATTCAGAATGGAATCTGGGGCAAGAAGAGAGTAAATGAATTAAAATTATAGAGAATTATAATGCCGCACCAAGCCAAATTTACAGTCTCAATAAAGCCTAAGTCACACCTCCTCATGCCATTCTCTCTTGACAACCCCAGAGTGACGTGGATTCTTTTTCTGAACTCTTCTAGTTTTCAGGAAATGCAACTCCCATCAGATAGCCAGCAACTACTATGTTGTGTTCAGGTTACTTATCTTGAGCCTGTGTTTTTCTATCAGTATTAAGAACGAAAGAGAATCCAGCCATCACCACTACCTTCCCTACGTCTGCTCTTTAGCACACGGACCCACGTGTTTTTTCTATACTGTCTTCTAGAGTTCTAACTAAAATATGCAAAATTATTTAGGAAAAGTATGAGAGGCATGCCTTATGTCTGTACTGTTCTGAAATATGAATAAATATTACATAATGTGTTCTTAATTGTACAATTTTTGCCCTATAGACATATCATCTATGTATTTTAGTCACATTAAAATGGAGGTGAGGCAAGTGTAAGAGGCTTTTATGTGAAATCTAAGAAGGTATGCTCTGACACTCTAAAGGATGCAAAACTAAATTTTGATATGAATATGATATGTGATCTCTTCTGCTGGGTTATAAATTGCTTTTTTAAAATGTCTACACTGATCATCTCTTATATAATAAATATAAAATTACTGTGATAATAGTTATCATGGTATGATCGAATGATAATCCCAAAGCCTTCATATGAATAATACTGTTAGGTCATCTCAAATCAAGTTCAAAAGATAAAGCCTCGGGCTTCCCAGTGGTTGAGAATCCGCCTGCCGATGCAGGGGACACGGGTTCGTGCCCAGGTACGGGAAGATCCCATATGCTGCGGAGCGGCTAGGCCCGTGGAGCCATGGCCACTGAGCCTGCGCGTCCGAAGCCTGTGCTCCGCAAAGGGAGAGGCCGCAACAGTGAGAGGCCCGCGTACCGCAAAAAAAAAAAAAAAAAAAAAAAGATAGAGCCTTCATTCCCTGGTACCTTGCGCACCCTACAAAACTGATAAGAAGTAACGCATGTCATTGGTACATGGAAGGTGTTCATAATAAATATGTTGTCGACCAGCCCCAGACAATCTCATATCACTATTTTAATTCCTTCGCACTCTTAATACTACCTGAAATTATTGTGTTCTCTTTGTGACCGTCTTTTCCCCCCACTAAACTGTAAGCTCTGTATGTGCAAAGAGCATCTCTGTCTTCCTCACTGCCAAATCTTCAAGACCCAGAAAAGTAGCACTTAGTAGGTGCTCAATAAATATCTATTAAATTGAAAAAGTGTTGTTGATTCTGACCACTCAATATAAAGTTCTACAATACCATGGTCTTGACAGAGCTTATGAAATTAAGACCTTGGTAGAAGAAATTAGGCAAGGGCCTGATCGACACAGAAAGATATTAAAAGATGTAAAAGTGTTAATATATAAGCCATAGACCTGTATAGAAAAACCAGAAATACCTTCAGGAAGAGGCTGATACAACTTCTCAAAGACCAACATGAAGATTTCAGCTCACTATTTACCAATCTATGTGGAATTGTCCTAAGTTTGATGGCTTCTGCTGTGTTTTATGCCTACCAACATGGATGTTCAAAATTATCTTTACAGTTAGGTTATATAGTTAGCCCTCCATATCCATAGGTTTCACAGCTTTGGATTCAAAGAACCGCAGATCAAAAATATTAAGAAAGAAAACAACAACCCAGAAGTTTCCAAAAAGCAAAACTTGAATTTGCCATGTGCCAGCAATTATTTACATAGCATGTACATTGTGTTAGGTATTATAAGTAATCTAGAGATAATTTAAAGTATACAAGAGGATGTGAAGAGGTGATATGCAAATACTACATCATTTTATATAAGGGACTTAAGCATCTGCTGATTTTGGTATCCGAGGGGGTCCTGGAACCAATCTCCGGAGGATACTGAGGGATGACTGTATACTTAATTCCACCACTCACACAATTACCCATAAGAGAGTTTTAGAAATCTGTCTTGCCTTTTGAAGTCCATCCTTCCATGTTATCTCCTTGACTAATACACATTATAGGAGAAACTCACAAAGGACAGTACGCACACACACTGTTCCCTACTGCACATCAAGGGTAAAAGTGTAAATCAGTGCAGCCACACTAGAGATCAATATGGCACCATCTAGTATAGATGGAGAAAGTCATGTCCTAAGTCTATTGAGGAAACCAACCTGTGCCCGAGAAGACATACACAAGAAAGTTCTTTGCAGCTTTGTCAATGAAAGCAGAAAATTAAAAATAAGCTCAAGTTTCATTGCCTTGGAAATGGACAGATACATTGTGATATATCCACACAAGGGAATATTTCACATCGTCAAAACAAATTAATTACAGATGTATTTGTTAACATGGATAAATCGAAAAAACATAACGCCGAATGAAAAAAAAAAGTAAGGTATAACATGCTTTACAAAAAATAGGAAGTCTAGTCTACCAATTTCCTGGAAGAGAAAAATCCTGCAATGAACCAGCCTGCCATTTATCAAATGGGGATTTGCTCAAAGGTACATATTCCTATGAGAAAAACAAAAACAAAAACAAAAAACTCTCAGGTACTTCTAGTTGCACTAACTGCCTCGTCTGACCTATGTACCCATGTTTTTGGCCAAGGAAAAGAAAATTAGATACCCTTTTATTGGAGGATGTCTCTTCCTTAAATAACCTAGCAAGCAAGGTAAGAACAGAGAGAAAGGGGCAGAGAGAGTGAGAGAGAAACAGTGAAAGGCAGAGAGATTAAGGAAATAAGTGTCTCCAACTAGAGGGAAGCCCATCACTGAGAAAATGTTAATAATCATTTTCATTAAGGAAAACACAGAAGCTTTGAACCTACAGATGCTGCTATAACTAAAATCACAGTTAATTGTTCAGCTCTCCACTTCCCTCTGCTTATTCGGAAGGAGCACTAAAAGATATGAACCAATTCTGATGGGTTGGTTAACTACCTTTAGTGTTCATGTTAACTGTCCATTTAGATGTGACACTTTATTTGAAAAGGGAAAGAGAACCTCTTTTGGGAACAGAGGTGTGTTTCTCAGGATTTTCAGTGTTTTTAAAATAAATACATAGAGTTTGAATAATTTAAGACCTTCCGTGTCAGTCTTTGAAAATCTTAAAAGCATAGGTAAAAATATTTGTGGCTAGCCTGCACACAGTTTCCTCTTAAGTGGGATTATTAATTATTGAACTTGTCTGTACCGGATTTGTTATTTTGAGTTGTTGTGACTCAATTTTGTAGCCATGTTCTCTGTGGTGATGTTCAGTTCTCTTTAAACTCTATTTTAGGGGCTTCCCTGGTGGCGCAGTGGTTGAGAGTCCGCCTGCCGATGCAGGGGACGCGGGTTCGTGCCCCGGCCCGGGAGGATCCCACGTGCCGCGGAGCGGCTGGGCCCGTGAGCCACGGCCGCTGAGCCTGCGCGTCCGGAGCCTGTGCTCCGCGACGGGAGAGGCCGCAACAGTGAGAGGCCCGCGTACCACAAAAAAAAAAAAACAACAACTCTATTTTATAATCACCTAGCTTCCATTTCATGAAGTTCAGATTTATCCGAAGCAATTTAAAGGACATTTGCACATCATTTGCTTATTACAAAGTAACAGATGTGACGGGAAAGGTGATGAGGGGTAGGCAGGGCAATTGACTCTTTTTAAATTTCATATTTCAAATGGAAGTTGGTGCACTTAATTTCTGCATTAAAACAAAGGTGTGTACTTGTAATATCACGGTGACATTTATGCCTGGAAATGACAAGGTAACGAGACAAATGGCTCCTCCAAACAGAAGTCCTCATTTTAGAAAATCAGAGGAGTTTAGAAGTCAATCTCTTAGTCCAGCTCCCATGGAATGGGACCTCTTGGACAGATGATATTCTGGACTGTTTGAAACTGTGACGTATGGCCAATTTTTCCTTGTAGAAACAGCTGATTCCATTACTAGAAAAGTCTTATTGCCCTGAAAGTCTTCCTTATATCAAGCTCCAATCTGTTTCCCTGTAATTTACACCACTGGTTCTCTCTCTGCACTTGGAAACAACGGAGTTCAAAATGCCTGCTTCCGAGGGCTTGAGGGCCCACAAAAGAATTCATGACCACTTTTCTTTCTCTAATCTTCCCTGCTTTAGGGTATTTATGGTTAACTTTTGTCAACAACTCCTGCTGGGACACAATGCGCAAAGCCTCCATCACTCTGATTGCCCACACATCAGACCTCTTTTGTCTAACATTCAGGATAGCAGGGAAAATTCCTAAATTGTAGCATCCGAGAGAGAGCTTGGTTGAGATCTCAGCTTCAATGCATTTTAGCTATGTCACTGCATAGGATAGTGTCGGCCACTTTAGCCCTCCTTTATTGAACTTCCTCTTCCAATTATCAGCAACTGCATCATCCATCCCCAACCCCCCAACCTCCCCCAACCCCAGGTGTTCAGAAGCTGGCTTTGTCTGCTGGCACAGAGTTAAATGTACCTCGAAATTTACATCCCCCCAGAATGAGCCTCCACAAAGGACTGCTCAGTGAGGGAGTATGAAGACCTGAGTTCCCCAGCTTCAGATCTGGGTAACCTCCAGGCTAACTCACACTCCAGAGCTCACCAGTGCTAATAAGCTAAAGAAAGACACACTCTGAGACTTTGCCAAGTTTCTTCCTTACTCTGCTTCCTTCTCTTCCCAGCCCTGCTTCTCCCACTTTCTTAATAAACAACTTGCCCCAGAATTCTCTCTGGTTCTGCTCCAGGGAGACCTGGATGAAGATGAGAAATTATTGTGATCACTAAACCTCATTTTCCATAACTATAAATGGGATCAAAATTGCACCTAGGGCTTCCCTGGTGGCGCAGCGGTTGCGCGTCCGCCTGCCGATGCAGGGGAACCGGGTTCGCGCCCCGGTCCGGGAGGATCCCACATGCCGCGGAGCGGCTGGGCCCGTGAGCCATGGCCGCTGAGCCTGCGCGTCCGGAGTCTGTCCTCCGCAACAGGAGAGGCCACAGCAGAGGGAGGCCCGCATACCACCAAAAAAAAAAAATTGCACCTAATTCTAGAATTAATGTAGGATCAAATGAGAAAAAAACAAATAGCATGACACTGTTTCTGGCATGATGCTCACCAAAAACTAACTATTATTATCAGATTCTCTGGGCCCAAAGTTGAAAGCAACCACTTAAGAGGCAGCAAGTTCAGGATACTGGGGAAGCCTCATTTCCACTCATAAAGCCTAAGAATGCTGGGGCTTTCCTTGAGAGGGGACAACACTGTTGCCTGCCATGGAATTAGAGCCCCCTGCCAAGAGGCTGCAGCACTTGCGCATGGAGCCCAGGAACCTCTCAGAGGCCTTTGCTGAGTTCCTTTCTCTTGGCAGCGAGACAGTAAGGCTGGATTGCCGGCAGTATTATTTTGCTGTCCTCTCTGAAGCAGCCAGAGGAGAAGGATGTTCCCAATGTGAAACAGAGCAAGTCAAAGTCTACAGTACTTGTCCCAAATATTCATTTGCACTCCTAGGGATTAAATGTGGTATAAATCTGTATGCCCCCAAAGTAGAGGGAAACAGAGGCTTTCTGGTCTTTGGATAATTTGGACCGCACAGTTGAGAGTCATAATATCGTGCAACCAATTATGAGATGAGATTGATATTCAAGGGTTGCACTCACCCAGCTGCAGGGCTTGGTCAGGCTTATATGCGCAGCTGAAGGCAACTGAGCAACGGTTTTAATTAATTGGCAATTTTGAGCCTCTCTTGCTAAAAGCTACCTTCATGATAAAACAAGAAATGATATGGGAAGGCAATACAATTTGAAACATGCAGCCTTAAACAACTGCTAGGTTACCAACTCGGAGCTTTTAAGCAGCAACCCATCTTTCACTCAGCTGTTATATGTTAAATATTCTCTAGTTATAAAAATCTTACACACATGGAAATCAACTTAGAATTATGAGTTTAATAAGTGCTTTCTGGCTTCTGAAAAAAATTTGATTGGACTCTAACATTGTTTGCTCTTCAGTAAAAGGTACAACTATTTATTTGCGTAACGTACCTACTATGATTGCTAAAATGGACACAGTGCTTTATGATTTATAAAGTCCTATTATACATTATTATCTCATTTAACCCTCAAATCAAAGATAGAGAAGAGAAAAGTTATTATTACCATCACCCCAATGTTAAAGAAAAAGAAAATAAAGTCCTAAATGTTTTAAATCCATCAGGGATTATAAAGTAAGTGGTGATGTGGACCCACTGATTCAGATCTTCTCGTTCCAAATTACATTGTCAGCTCACCTCACATCGACCTAGCTCATAATCTAGTTGATTTATCTAACCCAGAGCAAGAGATTCTATTTTATCATGAGCAAAACATTAAGAGAAATAAACTCATTTCATAATTTCAGTCCAGTTCAATGACTACTCAATGCTAAAAAAATAATCTTTCCTTCAACCTTGATCCAAGTGGAACCCAGCTTCCACCTTACTTCTCCTATCAGACATGAAGGGGTGGAGCCACATCAGTATGATACTCACATTCTTGGTAAGCAAAGCTTCCTTATTTTTTGGTAATATTTTTCCTAAATAAATGAATGAGTTTGCTTGGGAGTGTACAAGTTACACGAGAATTATCATACATGAACGTTGCTTGGGAAGAGCTTACTGAACTGAACTTAGAAAAAAGATATATATGAAAATAAGAACAAGTAAGCATGAAACTAAGTAATGCTAGAGACACGTTATGTGAGGTTCAATCAACAGCGAGCTACACTGCTAGAGAAGGGCTCAGGGAAACTATAGCTGACGCCGTCTGTGCTCGGTTGATCCCCATCACGTTACCAGTCTTGCACTCAGGGCTTCTCGTGCTTCCACTCCCAGCAGCCAGCACCCAGGTGTCTTTGTCAGAAGGAAGCTGGAAATGCCTGTGAATTTTGACCCCTCCCCTCAACCAGGCACAGCCCTTAATCACAGCCTTTGGGGACCCTGACACCTGTGTCGTGGATGAGACAGTTTGGAGGTGTTATGACACTGTCCCCAGAGCTCCCCTGTGAGGCTGAGCCCAAGTGACCCCCATGGGACTTCACTCCTCTGGCACCCTTGCTTGGCCCCTTCTCATCCTGGCCCGACTTCCTCTTCCGCTGCCTACTTTTTCATGGACCTTGCTAATAAATCACTTTCACACAGATCCTCTTTTCTGGGTTTACCTTTGGGGAACTCAGTCTAAGACAGAGAAGTCTGAAACTTACATAGGCCTTAAATATTATGCTTCAGATTTGAGTGGCCTTTTGAAAGGGAGAGAGAATGTCCTGAGCAAAGGCATGGGTGGGGTTCTGTATTGTTTTTGTAGATATGGGGGGAGGGGGCAGGGGAAGGCTTCCAGACAGCTAACTATGAGTTTTGTAAGCTGGGGACATAATTTCGGGTAAGTAGGACAATAGGGCAGAACCAGATAGGGCACGTCCTGAAGGAAAAACAACAGAAATTTGAACTTGATGTGATAGAGACTAGGAAGCTGTGTTGAGTTCCTAACTAGAAGAACACAAGGAAAGCAGGCTTTTCTACCTGCAATTTTAAAGCCATAGTTACAGAGCCCCTGTCTCTATAGATGCCATGTGAAGAAAAGGGTCTCTGGTCAAATAAAGTTTGGAAATACTTTATACATTTAGCCCATTGATGATTACCAAAGGACCATAAGCCTATGAAAGCTGGGGTCAAGGATTAGTTTGGGATTTGTGGGGTTTTTAAAAATCGCTAACCTTTCCAAGATTGAGGACTATACTGCCTTTAGTGTGCATGCTATTCAAAGTGTGGCCCACCTGCTGGTAAGGAATCCTCTGTGCTTTATCAAGCATTTCCTAAGCACATCTGCCCCCCACCCCGCCCCGAACACTGTGGGGAAGTGATTTTCATTAACATAGTATAGAACAGGTCTTCCTGTAAACATACTTTAGGAAATCCCATTTTAGGAAGCTCAGTGAGAGGAGTACAGACTGGATGGAGGCCAAGAGCTCTGGTAAAGAAGCGACTGGACTGGTGGCTAGAGAAATGTAAAGGAAAGTGAGAATTGGAGATCACCTAAAAAAGTCATTGTTTATCAATGGAGAGGTGGGAAGATGAAAAGACCCCGAATTCTCCAGCCTCCGCCACAGTGGAATGAGTAACATAAGTGAGACAGTTCAGTAGTGCCACTCTGGTGGCCGATATCTAACAGAAAACAGGAATTTGGACAGCATCTGGAAGTGGAAAATTTTTTTAGTTAAAATTGAATGACTCAGTCCAACGGGCTATATTACCTAGCATCATTTTAGCGATAATTAAAAGGTTGTTTTATTGAATTTAAACATTAAAACCTGATGAAATAAAATTATTTTAAAAATATTGTCTGTAGTTTCTGTCTTACGCTCACATAACATACGGATGAGCAGTTTTGATATTGTTTTCTGGGTAGACTGAGCAGGGTTGTTTTAAATTTTAATGGGCATATGAAACACCTGGAGATTCAGTTAAAATACTGATTTCAATGTAGTAGGTCTGAGGGAGCCTGAGATTTTACATTTCCACCATGCGCCCAGGTGATGCGAGGTTGATGGTCCAAGGACCACACTCTGAGCAGCAAGAGGGTCAAAGATAAGGTCCAGGGGACAAAATAAATGCAGAGACTCTAAATTGAAACTACAATAGAAATTATTTTTACTCTGTCAGATGTTTATTGTATTCTGTCTGTGTTATAGTTGTTCCTTTACTTTATCAATTTATTATGATGATTTTATTGCAAGCTGAGCATATGAGAGAAAAAGAAATGATAGGTGGAAAAGATGAGGGTAAAGGAAATTTAAATGAGATATAAAAACCCTTTGGAAGCTCTAGTGAAGACTCACCGTTTGCTTTCAGAATGAGTGTTTGGTATACCTGGGAGGTTCCCACTCCTAATTTACAAGTTTTACAGAGAAAGAGAATGTTTAATCAAGATACGTTGTTTAACCTTTTTTTCATTCTGAGTTCTTCTTTTAACTCTTAATTTTTTACATGCTGTGAGCTGAGAAATATGAATAAGATTTCCTCTTAATAGCAATGTTATACAAGGCCAACTACACCAGTTTTTAACAGAATCTTTCTTCTCTATTATATTTTGTTATTTCAGTAAACTTCAATCTCTAAGGAAGTTTCCAAGAGTATTTCCTTCATTTTCATATGTCAGTACCTTCTTAATTCTAAAAGCATAAGCCAGGGCTTCCCTGGTGGCGCAGTGGTTGAGAATCTGCCTGCCAATAGGGGGGACACGGGTTCGAGACCTGGTCTGGGAAGATCCCAAATGCCACAGGGCAATTGGGCCCGTGAGCCACAACTACTGAGCCTGCGCGTCTGGAGCCTGTGCTTCTCAACAAGAGAGGCCGCGACAGTGAGAGGCCCGCGCACCGCGATGAAGAGTGACCCCCGCTTGCCGCAACTGGAGAAAGCCCTCGCACAGAAACGAAGACCCAACACAGCCAAAAATAAATAAATAAAAATAAATAAATTTAAAAAATAAAAATAAAAGCATAAGCCAACATCTAAGAAATAAGAGAAAGTATCCTAATAATCATTTATATTCAGGACACAGTGGCAAAAGAGAAATAGTGGTTTTCATACATATCTTCGTTACTTTGTGGAAACAAAAGCAAGTGGATTTAAATAATAAGCCTTTGAAATCCTGGTGCTTCCTGAAATAGAAATGATGAAAACATAAGCTCTACGCTTTTGTTTTTCTAAGATGGTCCTATTGACCATATCTGACTATTTTAACCCAGAGGTCCACTGTAAAATTAATAAGGGGGTAATAAATATAATTGTTCTCTTTAAAAGTCTCATGTTGCTACAGGATGTTATAGATAAAATAAGTTCTCGTTTTACTTTTAAAATATGACTATACCTTTATTATATATGCAATATATTTTTCAGAAGATTTATAGGTAAACTTTCTATTATGTTATTACCCAGCTGTGGCTTCCTCTATGGATTAAAGAATTAAAATGTTAATGGGAAATTCATAGCTCAGGAACTAGAAAGCTTCCTTTTTCCTCTGAATGACTGAGTATATATTTGGCTCTTTCCAATATCGTCACTCAGAAAATTCATTAGATTTACATTAACAAAGTGAGCAGTATACATTAATTTTCTCAGTCTAGAAAACAGGTAAGAAAACTAACAACTCCTGAGTGTCTTCAATGTCCCATTTAGTCATATCATAAAACAACTGGAATGCAGGTCTCTACTTCAAAGGATAGAAAATTATAGACTCTCTCTAAATGTTCAGAGTAAAATCACTATAAAAAAATTCTAGTTCAAGAAATACAACTGGTGACAAGTAATGACTGTGTTCCTCATATGAAACTTGAGAATTGATTAGAGATCCAAGATACTGAAAAGAAGTCTACACAGGATGAGGGTCTACCAGATCATCCTCCTAAGACTAGACCTTTGCCAGTAGATCTGTAAATTTGGGGTTAACTGAAGCCTTATTTCCCTCCCAGAGACTACTGTATTTTATGCTTGCATTCCTTAAACCCAAAGGCAAACGAAGGAGCCTTCGCTAGAGGGTATCTTTAAAACTTGCCTTGAGTTTGCAAACCACTTTAGTCATAAACACTTTATGTGAGAGTAGCTCCATCTTTAAGAATTGAGTTAATAAAGGAAATAATACCTCTAGAAGAATTTTCAAGTAGAGAAAGTTAGCCAGCCATTACAAAAATGAGTGGAAAATGGGAATCAGAGTACTTGAATAAAAATATAACAGATAAAGCAAATAGAAGAATGAGAAATTAAAAATTGTGTCTGGAATTGTATGAGTCAAAAATCTTATGGCTAGGGCTTCCCTGGTGGTGCAGTGGTTGAGAGTCCGCCTGCCCATGCAGGGGACACGGGTTTGTGCCCCTGTCTGGGAAGATCCCACATGCCACGGAGCGGCTAGGCCCGTGAGCCATGGCCGCTGAGCCTGTGCGTCCGGAGCCTGTGCTCTGCAACGGGAGAGGCCACAACAGTGAGAGACCTGCGTACTGCAAAAAAAATAATAAAAAAATAAAAAAATAAATCTTATGGCTAAAGAATTAGTTTACACATATTGCTGTTGCTTCCCATTGGGGAATCATTACTGTAACTAAAGTCTTTTTTTTTTTTTTAACATCTTTATTGGAGTATAATTGCTTTACATTGTTGTATTAGTTGCTGCCCTATAACAAAGTGAATCAGCTATACATATACATATATCCCCATATCCCCTCCCTCTTGCGCCTCCCTCCCACCCTCCCTATCCCACCCCTCTAGGTGGTCACAAAGCACCAAGCTGATCTCCCTGTGCTCTGCGGCTGCTTCCCACTAGCTATCTATTTGACATTTGGTAGTGTATATATGTCCATGTCACTCTAACTTTGTCCCAGGTTACCCTTCCCCCTCCCTCTGTCCTCAAGTCGATTCTCTACGTCTGTGTCTTTATTCCTGTCCTGCCCCTAGGTTCTTCAGAATCTTTTTTTTCTTTTTTCATTACATATAAATGTGTTAGCATACGGTATTTTTTTTTCCCTTTTTGACTTACTTCACTCTGTATGACAGACCCTAGGTACATCCACCTCACTACAAATAACTCAATTTCGTTTCATTTCATGGCAGAGTAATATTCCATTGTATATATGTGCCACCTCTTCTTTATCCATTCATCTGTCGATGGACACTTAGGTTGCTTCCATGACCTGGTTATTGTAAATAGTGCTCAATGAACATTGTGGTATATGTCTCTTTTTGAATTATGGTTTTCTCAGAGTATATGCCCAGTAGTGAAATTGCTGGGTCATATGGTAGTTCTATTTTTAGTTTTTTAAGGAACCTCCATACTGTTCTCCATAGTGGCTGTATCAATTTACATTCCCACCACCAGTGCAAGAGGGTTCTCTTTTCTCCACACCCTCGCCAGCATTTATTGTTTGTAGATTTTTTAATGATGGCCATTCTGACCAGTGTGAGGTGTTACCTCGTTGTAGTTTAGATTTGCATTTCTGTAATGATTAGTGATGTTGAGCATCTTTTCATGTGTTTGCTGGCAATCTGTGTATCTTCTTTGGAGAAATGTCTATTTAGGTCTTCTGCCCATTTTTGAATTGGGTTGTTTGTTTTCTTGTTATTGAGCTGCATGAGCTGCTTGTAAATTTTGGAGATTAATCCTTTGTCAGTTGCTTCATTTGCAAATACTTTCTCCCATTCTGAGGGTTGTCTTTTCATCTTGTTTATGGTTTCCTTTGCTGTGCAAAAGTATTTGAGTTTCATTAGGTCCCATTGGTTTATTTTTGTTTTATTTCCATTTCTCTGGGAGGTGGGTAAAAAAGGATCTTGCTGTGATTTATGCCATAGGGTGTTCTGCATGTTTTCCTCTAAGAGTTTTATAGTGTCTGGCCTTACATTTAGGTCTTTAATCCATTTTGAGTTTATTTTTGTGTATGATGTTAGGGAGGGTTCTAATTTCATTCTTTTACATGTAGCTGTCCAGTTTTCCCAGCACCACTTATTGAAGAGGTGGTCTTTTCTCCATTGTATATTCTTGCCTCCTTTATCAAAGATAAGGTGACCATATGTGTGTAGGTTAATCTCTGGGCTTTCTATCTTGTTCCATTTAACTATATTTCTGTTTTTGTGCCAGTACCATACTGTCTTGATTACTGTAGCTTTGTAGTATAGTCTGAAGTCCGGGAGCCTGATTCTTCCAGCTCTGTTTTTCTTCCTCAAGATTGCTCTGGCTATTCGGAGTCTTTTGTGTTTCCATACAAATTGTGAAAGTTTTTGTTCTAGTTCTGTGAGAAATGCCATTGGTAGTTTGATAGAGATTTCATTGAATCTGTAGATTGCTTTGGATACTATAGTCATTTTCACAATGTTGATTCTTTCAATCCAAGAACATGGTGTACTCTCCATCTGTTTGTATCATCTTTAACTTCTTTCATCAGTGTCTTATAGTTTTCTGCATACAAGTCTTTTGTCACCTTAAGTAGGTTTATTCCTAGGTATTTTATTCTGTTTGTTGCAATGGTAAATTGGAGTGTTTACTTAATTTCTCTTTCAGAATTTTCATCATTAGTGTATAGGAATGCAAGAGATTTCTGTGCAATAATTTTGTACACTGCTACTTTGCCAAATGCATTGATTAGCTCTAGTAGTTTTCTGGTAGAATCTTTAGGATTCTCTATGTAGGGTATCATGCCGTCTGCCAACAGTGTCAGCTTTACTTCTTTTCTGAACTGGATTCATTTTATTTCTTGTTTCAGTTTTTCACCATTGAGAACAATGTTGGCTGTGGGTTTGTCATATATGGTCTTTAATGTGTTGAGATAACTTCCCTCTATGCCTACTTTCTGGAGAGTTTTTATCATGAATGGGTATTGAATTTTGTTAAAAGATTTTCTGCATCTATGGAGATTATCATATGGTTTGTATCCTTTAATTTGTTAATATGGTGTATCACACTGACTGATTTGCGTATATTGAAGAATCCTTGCATTCCTGGGATAAACCCCACTTGATAATGGTGTATGATCCTTTTAATGTTGTGCTGGATTCTGTTTGCTAGTAATTGTTGAGGATTTTTGCATCTATGTTTATCAGTGATATTGACCTGTAGTTTTCTTTTTTGTGACATCTTTGTCTGGTACCAGGCTGATGGTGGCTTCATAGTATGAATTTGGGAGTGTTCCTCCCTCTGCTATATTTTGGAAGAGTTTGAGGATAGGTGTTAGCTCTTCTCTAAATGTTTGATAGAATTCGCCTGTGAAGCCATCTGTTCATGGGCTTTTGTTTGTTGGAAGATTTTTAATCACAGTCTCAATTTCAGTGCTTGTGGTTGGTCTGTTTGTATTTTCGATTTCTTCCTGGTTCAGTCTCAGAAGGTTGTACGTTTTAAGAATTTGTCCATTTCTTCCAGGTTGTCCATTTTACTGGCATAGAGTTGCTTGTAGTAATCTCTCATGACCCTTTGTATTTCTTCAGTGTCAGTTGTTACTTCTCCTTTTTCATTTCTATTTCTATTGATTTGAGTCTTCTCCCCTTTTTTCTTGATGAGTCTGGCTAGTGGCTTATCAATTTTGTTTATCTTCTCAAAGAACCAGCTTTTAGTTTTATTGATCTTTGCTATCATTTCCTTCATTTCTTTTTCATTTATTTCTGATCTGATCTTTATGATTTCTTTCCTTCTGCTAACTTTGGGGTTTTTTTGTTCTTCTTTCTCTAATTGCTTTAGGTGTAAGGTTAGGTTGTTTATTTGAGATGTTTCTTGTTTCTTGAGGTAGGATAGTATTGCTATAAAGTTCCCTCTTAGAACTACTTTTGCTGCATTCCATAGGTTTGGGCCGTCGTTTCTTCATTGTCATTTATTTTGAGGTATTTTTTGATTTCCTCTTTGATTTCTTCAGTGATCTCTTGGCTATTTAGTAGCGTATTATTTAGCCTCCATGTGTTTATATTTTTCCCAGTTTCTTTCCTGTAATTGATATCTAGTCTCATGGTGTTGTGGTTGGAAAAGATACTTGATACAATTTCAGTTTTCTTTAATTTACCAAGGCTTGATTTGTGACCCAAGATATGATCTATCCTGGAGAATGTTCCATGAGCACTTGAGAAGAAAGTGTATTCTGTTGTTTTGGGATGGAATGTCTGGTAAATTTCAATTAAGCTTGATTTGTGACCCAAGATATGATCTATCCTGGAGAATGTTCCATGAGCACTTGAGAAGAAAGTGTATTCTGTTGTTTTGGGATGGAATGTCTGATAAATATCAATTAAGTCCATCTTGTTTAATGTATCATTTAAAGCTTGTGTTTCCTTATTTATTTTCATTTTGGTTGATCTGTCCATTGGTGGAAGTGTGGTGTTAAAGTCCCCTACTATTATTGTATTACTGTTGATTTCCCCTTATATGGCCATTAGCATTTGCCTTATGTGTTGAGGTGCTCCTATGTTGGGTGCATACATATTTAGAATTGTTATATCTTCTTCTTGGATTGATCCCTTGATCATTATGTAGTGTCCTTCTTTGTCTCTTGTAATAGTCTTTAGTTTAAAGTCTATTTTGTCTGATATGAGAATTGCTACTCCAGCTTTCTTTTGATTTCCATTTACATGGAATATCTTTTTCCATCCCTTCACTTTCAGTCTGTATGTGTCCCTAGGTCTGAAGTGGGTCTCTTGTAGACAGCATATATATGGGTCTTGTTTTTGTATCCATTCAGCCAGTCTATGTCTTTTGGTTGGAGTATTTAATCCATTTACATTTAAAGTAATTATCAATATGTATTTTCCTACCATGGAGAGTCTCTCAGAGAGGCAGGAGGCAACTGGAGCTCATCCTGCTAGTGTTGGAGGGTCTCCTGCAGAGTTGCAGGTGGCTGTGGTTCACCACGGGGACAAGGACACTGGCAGCAGAATTTCTAGGAAGTACTCCTTGGTGGGAGCCCTCCCAGAATCCACCATTAGCTCCACCAAAGAGCTAAACAAATGTCTTTAGGAAAACTTTTTCTGGCAAAATTGCATCACACTACTGTGCTTCAGTCTTGAGCACTCATAGTTCCGTTTTGTCTGGTTCATTGGCAAATTTGCACTGAAATCATTAAATTATTTTTAGATTTTATCAGAAACTATGCCTCCCAAAATGAGTTCAAAGTTTTCCATAATGTATTGTTTAGTTCAGCTGTAGGTAAAGCAGGAAGAATATATTTGTACGTATGTTAGATATTTTTATTTTCACGATTAGAATTTTAAATTTCTTTCAACCGTCTCAATCTGTGAATTATTCTTGTTCTGTGTAAACATGACCTTATCCTCTACTAAATTGTTTTTTTGGGGTCTCATTTTGTTTGCTAAAGTTACCTCTACTTTGTTTTAGATACAACTTTTCAAAGAGTAAAAATTTGCCTTATGAAAGACAATATTTTACAGCAATTTCAGAAAATACATTGAGATTTTCAATGTATACACCAAAAATAAAAGCACAATGTTCATAATTATTAAATATGTTTAGGAAAAAATTGCTGAAATAATAATACATTTGAGCGTCACCAGTGTCCTATAGTAGATCCTGGGAGGAACCTGATACCTATAATCTCATTTAATTCTCATCACAACACCATGAGATGGATTCTATTGTTATTATCTCATGTTACCAATGAATTTTTAAAAATTTTTAGTTCATTTTTGAGAAAATATTTTTCTATAAAAATTATATACTCTTCTTATATAAAAAGAAAATCAAGCAATTCATAAAAGTGCAAAAAAAGAATGCAAAATATCTCCAAAATTTCACCATGCAAGAAGAAAAATGTTATTAGTGTTTGCTTAAAAATATTCCAGACATGTCTTTTTGTGTGTATAAATACAGAGGGTATTGCTATGTATTTGACCACATAGATTGACAGATGATTGATCATAGATAGATGAATAGATAATATAGATTAATATTTAAAGTGAAGATAAATAACAAATAGATAGAAATCCAGCTAATAGCTTGAAAAAGAATGTATTTTTCTTTCTTATCTTTCCTTGTACATAATCAACCAAAGGAACCTGTGTATGATAGACATGGTGAGATTAAAATGTCTAAAGAAATGCAAGGAAAAAGGAAGAGTTACTATTCAAGACTGATATTCAAAACAAGATTTTAAGAAGACATTAGGCTTGAAAGTCACACATCATGAAAGGGAAGGAGAGTATTTTATACATTCCTTTATCTTCCCTTTAGTATATCAAGAGCCAGTCTTCAAAAAGTAACCCATAGAGTTTTAAAAATATGATTTCCATAGAGGAAGAAGTCCTAGGTGATCTCCACCTTGCCAACTCCAGTGGTCAATTCTCAATCATCCTCTAACACAAGGGTAAATGATGTTTAACAACCTAACAAGTTTGTAACCATAATTACCTTACATGTACAGAGTTCTTTTTTAATTTCTTAGAAATTGTTTTTATTTTTATTATCATGTATATTTTTCCCCATATTTTTCCATAACCTTGTTGGCTTTTAAAGTTTCTGTGTTTATATTATTAAGACAGGTATTATTACTTACTTTTCTTACTAGTTACCAAAGTACCCAGTGCTAATATTAACCCAAATGATAATGTTTATTGCTTGATTAATAATACTTTGGGTCAATTGAGAACTTTTATACTTTTCAAAACCTTTATAAATGTTTTTTCATGAAAAGTTTTAACTACTAATATAATAAATAAAAAAGTTAAATTCCCATCTAATAGAAAAAAAATTGAGTCATAAATCTGAGTGAATTAGGTCATACAGATAATAGCTGGTTGGTAGCTAAGAACAAATTAGATCAGTTCTCCAAATTCCCAGCCCAGTCTTACTTTCATTAAACATTCCTTTGAAATTATCTCTAGACAAATTTCTTCTCTTTAGGATTAAGTTAAAAAATCTCACTTAAGCAATTGCTGCCTGACAAGAAGATCTATCAGAGTGAGTCTATTCCTTCCATTGTCTAGGTTAGCTCAGCAGCAAACACACAGAATGAATGTGTCTGATCAGCATATCCAAACTAGATTCTGAACCACTTGTGCCTGTTCCTCGTTGTAATCTTTTTCTTTGGTAAACCGTGCTTATTCTTTCATTTTCTTCTGTCCAGGCACCGACACTGACACAGTGATCTGACCTGGAAATACAAGGAAATTTCCTGGTTTCTGTGGCTTTGGGATGTCTGTCTCTGCCAAGCTGGTCATTGCTGTCATAATTTTGTCCAGTCCAATAACAAAAATTGGACATCAAAAAAAAAATCAATGTAATTGCATATTTTTAAATGAGTAAGGGAGCCCCTTTAAAAACATTCCTTCTGGGCCAAGGATTGAAATGCAAAACAGTGATTATATACTGAAGATTAGATATGAAGAAATAGTTCAGGAGTCCATAAGCCCACATTTCACCGGATATGGACTCACTTCATACTTAAAACAAGGATGTTATTCCTACAGTTTCTGTTTGTTCACTTTGCCTGTAAAATTTAAAGAAAAAATAGGAAAATGGAAGAAGCTCATAATATTAAATCTAAAAATCCAGACTAAAAAGATCAAAAATACATAAAGTGAAAACATCTTACAGCATCTCAGAGCTTAAGGTCAAACCACTTCAAATCTGATTTACAGATACTGCCTATAGCTGAATATTTTTATTCTCATGTGTCATAGAACCAATCACACACTAAGAAACGGAACCAATGGAAAACAACATGTGAATTCAGAGTCTCAAAGAAAAACTGACAGACTTTTTCTCATAACAAAATAAAATACTTGAAATATTCCCTGCCCAACAAATGACTATGAAACAATGGAGGAGACTGAAAGCACAAAGAGTCAAACAAATAAGAAATGAAAAAAACCATTATAACTGTAGAGTGTGCTCCTTCATTATTGTAGCACATTACAAACTTTCAAGCAGTGCTCAGACTGGTTTTATATAAGCCATTCTTGATCCTGCCTCATGTTTTGTTGCATTTGAAAAAGGCTCTTCTACTTTAAATCTCTAAACATCAGACTGAGGAAGCCTGACTTAAGAGCACTTATGAAGAGCATTTCACACTCATTTTATTACATTTAAACCGCCTTGAAATCATTGGAGTGTCACAGCTAGGTTTCCCTTGAACTTATTACCTGACAAAGGTACACAGAGGTCTTTCCCAGAGGCAGTATCTTTTTCAAAAGTACCATCTCATATCAGCTTATTAACTAAGATGGCCACTTCCATTGGTTGGCAACTTAAGGGGAATAGAGGTCTCAAGTATACTGAAAAGTTTTTGATGACTTAATAATAGTATGATATGGTTTTTGTAGTGTTTTGTTTTTTCAACCTTCCTCTTGGTCTTCCATTCTCAGGATCTAAGAAGGCTTTAGCCTAATGTCTAAAATGCTCCAGTAGTATTCAAATTTCGTTTTGTGAAAACTAGTGGAAGAAAGAAGCTAGCCTTTCATGGAGTGATAATACTCCAAGTTCTTCAGTTGTGGGATATGATAGCATTTAGCACCTTCACTCCAATTTTACTCATACCACTCAAAATAATGGGACATTTTCACTTTTATCACCACTCTAAAAACTTTAGAGGCCACATTATCATGTAAAATTTTTAGCTTAATTGATAGCATGAAGCTTAGATTTTTCTCTGAATTTTTACACTTTCCTATTGCTCCATGGCTTAAGACATCCAAGTCAGCTGTTCAGGCATTCTTACAGCAAAAACTATTTTTATAACAAAAGCATCAAC
Organism: Physeter macrocephalus; assembly: GCF_002837175.3. Classification (NCBI taxonomy): domain Eukaryota; kingdom Metazoa; phylum Chordata; class Mammalia; order Artiodactyla; family Physeteridae; genus Physeter; species Physeter macrocephalus. The sequence goes on from NC_041221.1 coordinate 55,482,759, forward strand.
ACATTTCTACATGTCAGAAAAGTCAAAGCTAGAAGTGATTGTTTATACCAAGCCCAGTTTTATGTGGATAAGGAAGCAGAGGCAGATCATTCTGATATTTCTAGTCTTAACATTTTTTTGAATTACAGTCCAGTGTTTCCAGTGGCCTACTGGTCACAAAATACAGTTTCCCTGCAGCCCCTCAACCTCAGTAGGTAAAAGATGAACCTCATCTTTCCCCACAGAAGTTCCTCAGGGTCCAGCAAGGAAAACAAAAATCACACTAGGTATTTCCACAGAAAGAATTTAATATAATGGGTTAAATAGATGTCAAACGGCAAAACAGAGATTATAAGCAGCTGCTTGGGGGAAACCAAGGGAAGAGGGTTGAACTGAGCTCAGCTCACAGAACTTAGGATTTTGTAGGGGGAAGCCCATGAACTCAGATCTGTGAGGAGGGATGCTGCCCCACTGGCACTGGTATACCAGGAGTCGGTTCAGGGGTGAGCAGATAAGGGCGCACTCTGAGAAGGCGGCACGTTCAGGCTGCTCCTGGTATCTCTGAGGAGTCATGATGAAGCTCGTTCTTGGAATGCCACAAAACAGCTGGAGATTGAAACCAGCTGTGGCTGCCGGAGTGAAGGGATTTCACTGGGGAGACACTGACAGTAATAGCAAGTACATAGGAAGGCTCAAATCCTATCTCCCCAACTCCTGTCTTCCAGTTTCCTTCCAGTTTTCCCACTGGCAAAACCCAGCAGGCAGGCAGCTGGCAAAATTAAAATGGTGTTTTCAGGGTTATAGTCCCAGCCTCACAAATGAGACGATATAAAGGTGGACTTTGATCTGAGAGATTATAGCGCTTCTCATCTACACAGCTGTCATCTCTACTCATCCTTCAAGTCTTGGGGAAGAGATCCTTCCTTGACCTCAGAGATAGGGCTCTCGTAATTTCCGCCTTCTCTTGTTCTCATGTATTTGGACTAGGGGCAAAGGATATAATCATGAGAATCACACACACACAGAGACACACAAAAGGAGAGATGGCCAATAAACTTAGGAAAAAGGTGTTCAACCTCAGCATTACTCAGAATCAAATAAACACCTAATAAAGTAAGAAATATTTTTCACCTATCAGACTGCAAAAAAATAAATGGGTAAAATAATGCCATCTGTGATCAAGGATTTAGTAAAAAGTAGTTGCTATAATGTAAACTGGTGGTTTATCATACTATTGCAGCAATTTGTTCTCCGAAAGTCCCCACAAGAATATACAGCTTTAAAGCTTCGTCATAGTAGAGGTGCTTAACAAAGATGTTGCTGAGTTAAAGAAAAAGGCAGCTACGGGATCCTCCTGAGGTCACAGGGTGGGTAGAGGAGACATGAGAATCCCAGGTTCTTGGATTTCATTCTAGAAGTCTTGGCACCACACCACTCCAGTGAATGTTCCTGCTCTTTTTATGTATATAAATCTCTCTGTAAAGAGATTTAAGTATTTTATTAGTTTTTTTGAATATAGAAATGTATAAAGAACAAAACCAAAAAACCCTATAATTTTACCATCTAGATCATCTCAGTTGACATTTAAAAATAAGTAATATATGTGCATACTTAGAAAAAAATAAAGCTGTTCAGGGAAGTTCAAAAAAAGAACATGAAAACCTTCCTCTCTCTACTCCAATCCCGTTAACAAAAAGATTTTTGATTACGATTTTGAAGATTTCAAATGTTAGAAAAGCTTACGCTAGGTATAAAGATGTAGTTGTTCTGTTCTAGTTCAAGCTTTTTATTTTCAGTCTACATTACGTTCAATTGCATTCCTGGACACTATACGTCCTCTAAAACCATCATGTTAATATGGCACCATGATATGGTAACATGATAAAATTGGGTAGGCCTTCAATAATATACAGTGTAATTCTCTCATTATGGAGATGAAGAGAGTTTAGAGATGGAGAGAGTGAGTGTAACTAGTAACTAGCCTAAGCCCAAAGTCAATAACTAATAGAGTCACTAATACAATTCAAAGTTTCCATCTTTAATGAGTACCTTACACTCAAATTCAAGAATCAAGAATCAAATATAGAGGAATTAAAAATGTATGTCTTAATGAAAGTTCATCTATTATTATTTTGCTTCTATAGAGAGCATATTTTTGATAAAAGATAATACTTCCTAATATTTGTGCAGTACTAATGTTAGAACTATTCAGGAAAAAAAAAATCCACATTTCACCAGCTGTTCCACATGAGTCTGACAACTGTTTTTAAAACACTGCTAACCTTTAAGCTTGTATCCTAACATAACTTGTGTTTGTGTACCTCATTACAAATAGAAACGGGAATATTCTCTAAATATTAGACTCAACGAGAATTTCCTTAGCAATATCCTGGCCTCACACGCCCCAGGACTGTTAATGAAAGGAGGTAACAGTTCTTTTTTATTAGCAATATTTTATCTGAGATGCAAATGCTCTGTTCTTCAGATTTCTTTGCCATTGTCAAAGGTATCATTATCTTGACAGAGTGAGAAACTTGAGGGATGGTGTTGCAGGAAGGAAAATGACAGCACAATGTTTGAGCAAAGTTTTAGGAATACTAAGTAGAAAATAAATGCAGAAACTCCCTAAAATGCCTGTGTGTTTATGGAAGGAAGGAATTAGAATTAATTACTAAAATAAACACATCCAGAGAAATTAATACATTCGGTCTGTGTTCTTTGGGGTTAATATTCTGATGAAGGAACAGAGGATTTATTAGGCATTTCATAAAAGAAAAAATGTGGATGATCCATTAAAATAGAAGATTACCTAATAATCAGATTTGCAAAATGGATAATAATGATAATATCCAATATGATCAAAAGTGGGAAAATGGAGTCTTCCATACACTGTTGCTAGGGGTGCAAATTGGTCCAATTTTCTGGAAGGCAATTTGGCTTGTCTTTTAACATTTTAAACGTGCATGCCCTTTGATCCGTCGAGTCCAGTATTAGAATCTATCCCAAGGAATTAATTGAAAAATGCACCAAAAAACCTAAGTGAAATGATGTTTATGGCATAGCTTATAACAACAAACAGCTGGGTAATGTCCTAAATGTCTGTCAATACAATATTGGTCATTTATTTAATGAATATACGGCCATTAAAAAGAATTAGGGAGACCCATTTACATTGACACAGAAGGATGTCAATGATATACAATTAATAAAAAAGAAAGAAAAATAGGGAATAGGCTACCAAAAATATGTTTAGAATGCTGTGTGTGTGTGTGTGTGTGTGTGTGTGTGTGTGTGTATACAGATATACACTTAGTTTGACATGGAATACTTTTATGTACTTCTCTATACACTTTTGTATTGTTAAATTATTTTACAATGAGCTTTTATTATGTTTATAATCAGCAAAGATAATAAAGATATTCTAATTTTGGAGGAATAAAAGAACATGCACATAACTGTTCATTTTTTTTTAATTGGGTCGTGGGGAGTCATTTAGTCAAGTTCCATAAAACACTGAGGTGTTTTGTTTTCCTCTTTTTATTCTATATAATGTTAGCATTAAATTTTGCAAGTTGTTTTTGACATGATGTAGGCACAATAAGAATTCCTTGATTATGTAACTCAGGAGCTCTGATTCAGTATTAATATTTTGCCTTCATTTGTTAAGCTGTAACACATGCTACAATGATGTAGGGTGAAGTTATTTCCTAGTAATAACAGATAATATTAATGGAAACTTACCACATGACAGGTACTGGTCTAAATACTTTAACTGTATCAACTCACTTGATCCTCTTTATAACACTGAATATTAGGTGCTAATGTTATCTTTCTTTTGCATATGAATTATCTGAGGTATCAAAAGTTTAACTAATTGGCCCAATATCGCAGTGCTAGTAAGTAGCAGAATCTAGTAGGAAGTCCGACCTCTGAGTCCAACGCTAGTGCTTTTCTTTTGAGAAGACTTGAGATCCCTCGCTTGATTTATGCTTTCAGTAGGGGGAAAAAAGTTACATGTGTAAAGCTATTTTCTGGAAATTATATAAATAAAAAGGCTTCTGAGAATCTTCTCTTTTATCCACATGTAGCTAAAAACCAGCATGAGAGTTAAATGCCGCACATTTAGAATAAGTCAAGCCCTACAGCAGAGGAGAAATTCTGAAGAAACAAACTTCCGCGACGAGGATGCAGTGTATTGATACATGCGCTGTAATGCAACGTGGAGGACGGAGGCGGAGGACGGTGAACCTCACACTCTGTGCGAGGGAGGGGAGAGGTGCTGTTGAGGGGACAATGTTAAAAAAACAAACGAAGAGGATTTGTTTGACAGGAGGAATGAAGGCTGTAGGAAGGTGGCAATAAGTTCTTGAAAGACTGATATTATTTATAAGTTTTGTTGTTCTGTGGCAAATATAAAAAAACACAAACTCGTAGAAATCTTAGAAAGTACAGAACATCATAAAAACGGCAATAAAATCACCACATGCGGAAATCATCACATTGGAGGATGTTACCAGCTGTGTACAATTTTAACAGGCAGTGATCAGAATGGAGACAATTTGGGGAGAACAAAGGCAGAAAGATGGGAAAGACGACTATATTCATGTGTTATTTAAATAACTGGAACAGAAAGAAGCAGAAGGTAAATCTGAAAGAGTAGAGGATTTGTTCATAGAAGACTTTAAACGTGAGGGTGAAGGTGAGCAGTCGGGAGCTACTGAAGTTTCTAGTGCAAAGGAAGGATGTTTGAAGCCCAGCTTAGAAAGATTAACCTGATGGTAGCATCAGGAAAAACTGGAGAAGGGAATGATGGAAGTTGAGAGCACTTAATAGTTTATTACTGGGAGGAAGTCATGTATGTAATCCTAAACCAAAGAGAAAATAATAAATAGAAGAGGGATAATATGGGACACATAATTGCAGGGATAATAAAATCCTGCCATCTTGCTTAAAATTACAAATTCTCTTTGTGTGCTGTTTTTATCATCTTTCATTCTATTTTTCTTGTTTTGTAAGAGCTGTAATGTTGCAGGATTGTAGACCATCACTTTTGACAATTCTGTAAGAGTGGAGAGCCTCTTAAGAAGTAAGTTGTTCTATCTTTGTAACAGAATACACAAGGCAATTAAGAATGAGTTTTTCACAAACTAAGAGGCAATGTCACAAAAAGATCAAGTTTTTACAAAAATTTGAAGAAAGGCCCTGAAAAATTTAATTTTTGCCAAAAATAAAATAAATGGGTCATAAGGATTTATCAAATGTGAATCTTTTTCTTGACTTCAATTGTTGCATTAATAACAGTTTTTATAATATTTCCTATAAATTATATGACTTAGAAATGAATGAGACAATTCAGCAAGTCATTTATATTTAAACTTAAGGGGAAAATGATGTTATGGTGACAAAAGTTTAGTAGCATCTCTACATACATTTAATAAATTGCCTTGGTTTGCTTTGCATTTTTAGATATTGTCTGTTATTTTTTTTCCATGACTAATGCTAAATGGTGTTATAATTCCTGCTGAAGATGAAAGGAACATTTAAGAGCAGTTAGAAGAGTTATTTGTGTAGGAACTCTGGCTTCTTTTCCCAGATCTGACCTAGGAAATATATGACCTCATGCTTCGTTTTTATAATTTCTGATGTAGAAATTGAAGTTGAAGAAATTATAGAAGCTGAAGAAGTCAGAGAAATTGAAAAATTGAAGTCCCCATCTGTATGTGTGTTTATATATACACTCTAGGCATTCCTTAAATGTATACACAGTATAAACATATGTAGAAAAAGTTTTCCACTAAATTTTGCAGGATATATTTGCAATGAACCACTGTAGGCATGCTTCCAGATCCCCTTGCATTCTTTAAACCACTGCCTTCTGCTGCCTTAGCCAATGACTGATCAATGAGGGAGGAGGAAAGCCCAGCTTCCTTGCCTAAGTGGGGACAACTCTGATGCCCAAATTACACTTCAGAGCTCTGCCCAAAGTTACCCTTCATGGAATTTTGCCCGACATGGCACCCTTCTTAGCTTCTTTTCTCTCCTTCTTTGTCCTGCATTCCATAGCTCCTTACCACTCTCTCCTGGGAGCACTTAATACTCTCCTGTACATGAATTCACTTCTCAGAGTCTAATTCTGGGGAACCCAACCTAAGACACTACAACCTAAACAACAAAAGTGAGCTAGTGTAAAGTTTACTGAAAACACATTGTCATCTTCTTTTAGAAAACCAGGCCATGGATATGATAACAGCAACAAGATGACCGTACAAATACATGAAAAATCATGGATTTAGCAAGAGCTTCTAAATGTGCTTTTCCAAAAATATTACCATGTCAAACTTAAAAGGAGAAAACATTCAATGTGATTCACCCTATTCATAACTAATAGCTGCCATCTATTGAATTCTGACCTATGATGATCACCGTTTTAGCATCTGTACATATCTTATGCCATTTAGTCTTCATAACAATTCTATGATGGAGGTGTTTTCTTTATTTTTCATATGGTTAGAGTGTGGCTCTGAGATCACACAGCTTACCAAATACCTGAACCAGGATTCAAACCCAGATCTAATCTGAGACTAAAGCTCATAATCTTTCTACTTTGTCTCATTGACTATTTCTTCTTTAAGAGCATCCTGCAAAATAGTGGATGCCTATGTGTGTTGACTTACTATTGATTTTCCTCTGATATAGACAAGAAATGATGAAGTAGTATTTATCCAATGACTTTCAGCAAAGAACTTAACTCTTTGCAAATAAAAGCCAAACTATTCCAATTACTTTGAAGTGTTAAAAAGCAAGTATTGGGGCTTCCCTGGTGGCGCAGTGGTTGCGCGTCCGCCTGCCGATGCAGGGGAACCGGGTTCGCGCCCCGGTCTGGGAGGATCCCACATGCCGCGGAGCGGCTGGGCCCGTGAGCCATGGCCGCCGCAACGGGAGAGGCCACAACAGAGGGAGGCCCGCACCACAAAAAAAAAAAAAAAAAAAAAAAAAAAGCAAGTATTTTAAGAATGCCAAGATTTGTCTGGTTCGGGTTATGTTATGGAGGTGCCCATTAAGGAGGTCATCAACAACTTGCTTGACCAGCTAGTACAGGAAAGATAACAATAAACAATTATGCAAGTTCTGAGTCCAGACAGGGCTATTATGCTCGATACCCGAGGCTCACACATAACTAATTAGATTGTTTAATTGAGAACTCTGGCCAACCATTTTTCCGTGGTGGTCATTTCTGACTCCTGAAGTCTGATCAACTTATTAGATTCTTATTACAGAGGGCAATCATGAAGCACATTCAGTTGTAATGTTGTATCTTTTATCTGTAACAACTGTGAGAAAATTCAAGAATGTCCACGCAAGTATGGCACAAGGAGCTGGAGTCATTTCGCTCTTTGTGGTCAGACACAACAACATATAATTCATATCAATCCTTGACACTGAAAGCAGCATAATTCAAGTGGAGGGCATTGTATGTGTCTGGCCTTGCAAAGTAAAAATCCCATCTTCACATCCTGGGAGCTCTTCCTTTAACCCTATGGAAGCAAATGCTTTTCATCCATGGAATAGTTCTACACCTGGTGTACCACCCTGAGGATTTTCTGCTGCACCTTAACAATTACTTGGGTGAAGAAGCTCCATTTAAGAATGGATGCTACATAGCACAGGGAGATCAGCTCGGTGCTTTGTGACCACCTAGAGGGGTGGGATAGGGAGGGTGGGAGGGAGACGCAAGAGGGAGGAGATATGGGGATATATGTATATGTATAGCTGATTCACTTTGTTATAAAGCAGAAACTAACACACCATTGTAAAGCAATTATATTCCAATAAAGATGTTAAAAAAAATGGATGCTATAACTGAATCACTTTGCTATACAGCAGAAATTAACACAACATTGTAAGTCAACTATACGTCAGTAAAAAATAAATAGCAAATGATCTATTAAAAAAATGGATGCTAATAAAGTTGAGTGAAGGAGTGAATTGTTGAAGACAGGAAAGCTGAATTTTATTTCTGTACCAGTTGATTACTTTGGAATCAGAAGTAATTCATTCCCAATTGTCTCTGTAAACATGGAAAGTAATTGGATGCCATCATGGGTTGAATTATGTCCCCCACAAGATGCTGAGGTCCTAACCGCTTGTATTTGTAAATGTGACCTTATTTGGAAATAGGGTCTTTGTAGAGGATTGAGTTAATTATTCATGGTATACCTCTTCAGAAAGTCTGCAATTTCCATTATTATTGTTTAGTAAGTCACTAGCCCAGCATTTAAGGCCCTCTATATTCCTGACTCTGTGTACTACTTTCAACTTCATTTTAAAATAATATCACATATAAATCATCCATAATCTCGTCAAGTTGATGTCCTCATAGTTCATTACACACACTGAGAAAATCCCCAACTTTCTGACTCTGTTTCTACCTTTTGGTGTGTTAAAAGTGTCCTCTATTCTCTTCCTTTTTCCAGGCCTATCTTTACTTCAAGGTGCAATTTACCTCTCAGGATTCCCATAAGAATTTTCCAGAATGCACTGGAGTGGGTAATGGTCTGATACTTTGAAATCCTATGCCACTTATTGCTTTGTATTATTTGATTCTCAGTCTATCTAAATATGTTTTAAGTATGACTTTTTTGTATATATCTTGTCTCTCTAACAAGTCTCAAAGTTATCTCTTCGTAGTCTTACTATATAAACAATTATTACCCAATAAACATCAATTGACAGTAGTGACACTGACAGTAGTTGTAAATTTTTTAAGAAAATTGCCTGAAATTTAGAGATACCTATAAGAAAAGGGTAATCTCTCTATAGCTATCTCACAAGGCAAATGAATCAGTGTATTAGCCTAATGTCCCAGATTGAGACAGATTAAATGGCTTCCCTAAAATTATCCCCAGTGTTCAAGGTAAGATGGTCAAGAAAGAGGCAGAACCTGAATACAAACTCATTTCTTCTAACTCCAAGCCCAAGACTTAGTTATTCATCTAGCATTTAAAAAATATGAACGGGGGTTTAAAATGAAGGAGACAAAAATAAAGATGAAGTCACTACTCTCAAAACATTTAAGATGTTTTGGGGATAACAAACATTTAATACCATACATCTGCCTCCAGTGTACCACCCAGTTTCTCTGACATAGAGAGGTTTTATTAACTACAGTATTTATTAGAGAGTATATAGAAAGGTATTACGTATTTTGCCTTTCTGTAGCATGTGGCCCTGAATGCATAGTCAAATTTTATTGAGGAACGAACATGGAAATACTGAAGAGAACAAAAGATTTGGACAATTTCTAGGCATGGACTTACAAGACCTGCTTAGTATACTAGAACACAACTCATTTGATCCGTGGTGTAGGACGAATAGTGCTAAAAATGTAATTTGATGAATTACTTTCTGAAAAAATCTTTAATTCAAAACTTGCTAGCACTTGTACAAGAGTCTCTACGAGCATATAATATATATCAGAGTGAGAGAGGGCAAGAGAAACACCTTGTATCCCCAGCCAAGATTTTCCACCCTTTCAAGAACTCAGATATAGCATGTCAATGGGAAAGAGCAATTATTGTTCTTGTACAAATATGGTGCATGTAAGCAGGTAAGAGCTTAATAGGTGTCATATTTTCCTACATGCCTGCTTTCCAAACATATAGATCAGCATAAGAGAAAATGTGCAAGAATACATCAGGTTTAAAAGGTGCTTCACATACCCAAATCTACTTCTTTTCTTGGTTCTTAGTGCATTTTCCAGTCTAGGTTAACTTTATCTCCTCAGCACTGGAAAATTCAGTAGGTGAGTGTCTGAGTGGCAGTTAAAGTATGGACTGAAGTTTTGTTGCTGACAATAGTAACAGTGTATTCTGACAAACTATATGTGTCATTCTCCACAAATGAAGGAATTGAGCAGTACATGAATCTTTTTAAAGATCGCCAGTTCCTTTACTAGTGGGGAAAATCTCCTACTGTTCTGCACACACCATCCCCTCCCATCAATGAGAATCAAATCACGTTTTTTATATGCAGGGTTTGTAAACTTGGGTTAACAAACCTGCCAGGAGACATGAGGGAGTCCCAGTAATCGAGACTGAGAGAATATTAGCTGATCAAACATCAGCTCCTTCCCTTAAATACTTTTCCTGATTCCTACCCCCATCACTATGCTTTTTTTTTTTTTTTTTTTTTTTCTGGTACGCGGGCCTCTCACTGCTGTGGCCTCTCCCATTGCGGAGCACAAGCTCCAGACGCGCAGGCTCAGCGGCCATGGCTCACGGGCCCAGCCGCTCCGCGGCACGTGGGATCCTCCCGGACCGGGGCACGAACCCACGTCCCCTGCGTTGACAGGCGGACTCTCAACCACTGCGCCACCAGGGAAGCCCCATCACTATGCTTTTTGAGATGATCACTGAATTCTCACCAAACTCATTAAACACACCTATGGTTTTTTTCTCACTTTATGCACTATACACTTATAAGAAAGTCCACAAATCTAGCAAAAATATTTTAATATAACTTATATGGTTTTGCTTGGGTATATGATGAACAAGGTGCCATTGTGTGTGTGTGTGCGTGTGTCTAATTTTTATCAGGCCTCTCCCTTCTCTCTTTAGGTTCATCTTTTTGAAACTGTCTTATTTCAGCATTAATTTTTTAAATATGTAATTTTTAAAAATTTTACACTTTTATCTTGTGCTTTTCACTAATGATATGGGAAAGGAATTTCTTAAAAGCTAGCTACACCAAAAAGCATGAAGATTGAGCAAGCCGTAATAGATATAGATATCCTATAATCAACAGAAATGCTCTATGAAACTGTGTCCATTCCTTTACATTTACAGAAAGTTCAAGAAAACTTCTTTTTCATTATCAATTTTAAGCTGCAAACAAGCAGATTTAATAAGGCAGGGAGACCATTACTGTCCGAGAGAATTCATGTTTCTCATGTAGGGGTGAAATAAGAACTCTATCCTGAGCTTTCTTGGAAAGAAGCCACTTATCTTCCACAGAGGTCTGGTGGGGTTTCCTGAGCTTTTTCCTGGCAATAGTCAACTGTTGTTTATGGGACCATGCCAAGACGCCACGGGGTTGAGGGACTTTCATTTGGACGGATGGCCTGTCTGGCCCTCTCCTTGGTGCTGGCTGTTTCCAAGGCACTTGCTTCTCCAGGCTTTGTTTTAGTAAGCCAGGCTGGAAAAAGGCCACTCTGCACGGTCCTTGATGGATTAACATCCCCAAATGATTTCTTGGCTTTGTTACCTCGACCTGAACCACCTCCCTACAAAGCTTTCCTCAATTGCTGCAGCCTCTCAGCACCTAAATTCTATCTTTCCCTTGGCACGCAGCACATTTTGTATGGCTTTGGAATTCAGCTTGTGTGTGGTTTGGTTTCTACTGGGTTTATAAGTCATATTTGAGTGAGCACTTGCAGATTGCTTTATACCTATAGCACCTAGTATGTAGTAAGTCCTCAAAAACTATTTTTTGATAATAGTATTTTCCTGTCGTCTTCTCAGGAAGCAAAACATATAATTTTTATATTATAAGATTCTGTCATATTCAGAAAATATTTGAGATCATAGGTCTAGGTGTGTGGCCCACAATCTACATTATATTTATCTTTCCCTTCCTTTTTTTTTTTTTTTTTTTTTTTGTGGTACATGGGCCTCTCACTGCTGTGGCCTCTCCCATTGCGGAGCACACGCTCCGGACGCGCAGGCTCAGCGGCCATGGCTCACGGGCCCAGCCGCTCCGCGGCATGTGGGATCCTCCCGGACCGGGGCACGAACCCGTGTCCCCTGCATTGGCAGGCGGACTCTCAACCACTGAGCCACCAGGGAAGCCCTTCTCTTCCTTTTTAAATAATTGCACAAAACTTCTGATCCTTCCCTGTTTCCCTCTGCCTCTTTCTCAGATACTAGCACACACACACAAACTGATACAAACTTCACACACACATGCTCATCTTTCAATAGGATTCTATGAGTAGAGGTTAAGAGCACAGAATCTGAAGCTAAACTGATCATTCCTGTACCAGCTCCCATAATTAGTATCTATGTGACAGTGAGCAATTTTGTTAGTATCTCTCTGCCTCAGTTTCCTCATCTATAAAATGGGGTTGATAATAAAAACTAACCTCATATTTGGTTGAGTTAATCATGTAAAACTTGTAAAAGAATTTCTGGCTTCTAATGAGTTGTATCCTTATAGTGTCCACTATTATTATTTTGGAGTGTCTTAGATAAGATGTTACTTCTCCCTCTCTGGATCACCATATCAGATCTGATTTCCCGAATGTTCAATCTCAACTCAATGAAGAAGTGGCAGCGATAATAGAGGCAAGAATCTAAATAAAAAAGCTAGGTGTTCTTCTTCTTGACGGAGGGGGTCCAAATCACCAACATTTAGTTGTTTAATAGAAGAGACGCTAGTCATGAAAGAGCAAATTATTTAAATAAATAAGTTTATTTGGACGGCAGAGAGGTTTATAAATCCTTTGTACAATTTGGATTTTATATGGCTTTGCACAATCACTTCTCTTGAAAGTTTGTGTTTGGAACAGCTTATCCGAAGAGCTGATATTAGATACATAAAAATATTAGTGAGTCACAGTAGGAAAAGGTCCAAGGAAAAAGATAACCAATTTTTAGGTGCAATAGTTTGGTGCTAAAATGATGCTTTCTGTTGCTTCATCTTTGTACTATTTCTTGGTTTCCCCCATGAAAAGCTTGCTAGGGGATGAAATAGCGATCGTCAAATGCTCAGTATTTAACATGGTTTTGAAAGGACCTAAAGTAATGGCTGAAAGTGAGGTGGAAGACTTGACGATCATAGCAAATGAGGCTTTAGGGTTTAGCTTCAATGCAGGCATATCTTTGGCAGTGCTAATTCTGCCTTACTTGAAGGTTCACCAAATTATGCCTATCAATGGGGATTTGTATCTTGTACTGTGGAATAAACCCAGAAGCATGACTCCCGAGGTTATCTAATAATTGACACCTGTTCTAATTCTGCAGGCGGTGTCACATTATTCTTGGAAAACTGAAGTTGATATGGTGCACTTGGCCCAGGTGAGTATGTCTGCAGTATTTGTCCCAGCAAGGATGTATACTGGACTTCTCCAGCTTTATGTGTATAACGGTCAGTCTGGAAGTAAAAGGTTATGTTTATAGGAGACCTCACTTAGAAGTCATTCCAGTTATTTATGGCTAAATAACAAACAATTCCAAACTTTTGTGGCTTCAAGCACCAACAAGGACTTATTTTGCTCATGAATTTACAACTAGGCAGGAGTTGGCAGGGTGGCTTATCTTTTCTCTGTAAGCGTCAGTAGAAGTGGCTTGACTAGGACTGGAGGATCCATTTCTCATATGGCTGGGAAGTTACAGTGGGCTGGCAGCTGGGAACTTAGAGCTGTAGGCTGGGAATTTTCTTCGTATAGTACTATTGGAAGCTGAGCTCGAAGAGTGAGTGTTTCTAGATGTCTGGTCAGAAGGTGCAAGGCTTCTTAGGACCTTGACTTGGAAGACCCTATCATATTATATTAGTAATTAAGAAAGTCATTAAGACAAGTCCACATTCAAAGGGAGGGGAATTAGACTCTATTTTTAATCTACTGATGAAGTTATCATTCTCAAATTTCTACTTATCAGTGAGGCTATTGATGACCTCTCTACTATATATACTCATGGTGTTGATTTCTTTCTGTTTGTTTTAGACAAGAAAATCTTGTTTGATATCCCAAGAAGTCTATCTGGTCTTTTTGTCTGTATTCCTCCCATTGACATTGGACAATAACATCATTTGCATGTTTCCACATATATCTCTATCTTTTAATCGGTGTATTGAGACCACTGACATTTAAAGTGATTATTGATATAATTGAATGAATACTTACCATATTTATCAGTGTTTTTTACTTGCCCTTGTTCCTTGTTTTTATTTTTGTTTTCCACACCTTTTCTGCCTTTTGTAGTTTTAATTGAGCATTTTATAATTCATTTTCTCTCTTTTCTTGGCATATCAATTATGTTTCTTTTAAAATATTTTTCAGTGGTTGCCCTAGAGGTTGCCTTATGCATTTACCATTAATCCAAGTCTACTTTCAAACAACATTACACCATTCATGGGTAGTGCAAGTGCCTTAAAATAACAAAATATTTCTAAGTCCTCACTTCATTACTGTTATTCATTTTACTTATGCATAAGCATACAAAAGCATATATACATGCTTATATATCCTATGTTCTGTGACATCAATCAAGAATAAGAAAAATAAAAGATTTTTGTTTTACCTTCACTCATGCCTTCTTTGATGCCCTTCCCTTCTTTTCGTATATCTGAGATCCTGACATAATTTTCTTTCTCTTCTGAAGAACTTCTTTTTAACATTTCTTGCAAGGCAGATCTACTGGCAACAAATTCCCTCAATTTTTGATTGTTTGAGAAAGTTCTTATTTCTCCTTCACTTTTTTTTTTTTTTTTTTTTTTTTTGCAGTACGCAGGCCTCTCACCGTTGTGGCCTCTCCTGTTGTGGAGCACAGGCTCCGGATGCACAGGCTCAGCGGCCATGGCTCACGGGCCCAGCCGCTCCGCGGCATGTGGGATCTTCCCGGACCGGGGCACGAACCCGTGTCCCCTGCATCGGCAGGCGGACTCTCAACCACTGCGCCACCAGGGAAGCCCTCTCCTTCACTTTTGAAGGATAATTTCACGAGGTACAAAATTCTATGTTGATGTTCTTTTTCTCCCAACGCTTTAAACATTTCACTCTATTCTCTTTTTGCTTGTATTGTTTCTTCAGATGTAATTCTTATCTTTGCTCCTCTGTAGATATTTTTCCCCTCTGGCTTCTTTCAAGATTTTTTCATCTTTGATTTTCTGAAATCTGAAGGTGATATGCCTTGGGGTTTTTTTTTTTTTTTTTTTGCCCTTATTCTGCTTGGTATTCTCTGAGCTTCCTAGGTCTATGGTTTGGTGTCTGGCATTAATTTGAGGAAATTCTCAGTTATTATGCCTTCAGATATTACTTCTGTTCCTTTCTCTCTTTCTTTTTGATACTCCATTACACATATATTATGCCTTTTGCAGTAGTCTCACAGTTCTTGGATATTCTGTAATTTTTTTCAGTCTTTTTTCTCTTTGATTTTCAGTTTGGGGAGTTTCTACTGTCATATCCCCAAACTCAGAGATTCTTTCGTCAGCTTTGTCCAATCTACTAAGGAGTTCATCAAAGGTATTCTTCATTTCTGTTGCAGTATTTATGATTTTTAGCACTTCTTTTTGATTCTTTCTTAGAATGTCTACCTCTTCACTTACATTATCCATCTATTCTTGCATGTTGTCTACTTTTTCCATTAATAAGCTAAAGCTCTTAGCTTATTCACCTAGTTTAAAAACATTTTAGTATGATAATTCCAACATTCCTGTCATACCTGACTCTGATTCTGATGCTTGTTTAGTCTCTTCAAACTGTGTTATTGCTTTTTATTGTGACTTATAACTTTTTGTTGAAAGATGGACACAATACACTGGATAAAAGAAACAATGGTAAATAGGTCCTTACTAATGTGTGGTAAGGTGTAGGGGGAGGGGAAGTATTCTCTGGTACTATGATAGGTCTCAGTCTTTTGGTGAGCCTGGACCCTGGACTGTGAACTTTGCCAGAGATTCTCAGGTTTTCCTTTCTTTAGTTGGGACAGTATAGCTAGAGGGGACTGCAGTTGGTTATTTTCCTTCCCCAAGTTAACTTAGGCTCTGATAAAACCTCATCAGGTTAGACTTTGGTAAAATACTTTCTCCTGAGGGCAGCCATTATTAAGAACAAAATCCTATGGTGTATGGTAGTTCTATTTTTAGTTTTTTAAGGAACATCCGTACTGTTCTCCACAGTGGCTATATCAATTTACATTCCCATATGTGGAATCCAGAAAAATAGTACAGATGAACATATTTTCAGGGCAGGAATAGAGACGCAGATGTAGAGAACGGGTGTCTGGACACAGGGGGGAAGGGGAGGATGGGATGAATTGGGAAATTAGGTTTGACATATATACCCTGCCATGTGTAAAATAGATAGCTAGTGGGAACCTGCTGTATAGCACAGGGAGATCAGCTTGGTGCTCTGTGATGACCTAGATGGGTGGAATGGGAGGGGAGGGCCACGAGGGAGGGGATATCCATATACATATAGCTGATTCACTTCATTATACAGCAGAAACTAACACAACGTTGTAAAGCAATTATTCTTCAATCAAAAAAAATTAAAAAAAAGAACAAAATGCTCTGGTGTATTTCAAAGTGGCTCTCTTTCCCCTCCCTCTGCTGGGACATGAGAGGAGTTTTCTCCTTTATTCAATGTGAGGACGTGGTAGAACCCTGGAGATAAAACTCACTGAAGCATGGGGCCTCCTATGATTGGGTCCCACTGTAGTTCTTAACCTTCAGACTTGTCCACCCTAAGTCTCCAGTCCAATGGAGGTTTCTGCTCAGGGATTTCTGCTCAGGTAAGTTGTGATTCCCTGTGTTCACCTGTTGACCACTCTCCAGTTTGGGGGGCAGTAGTTTGATCTGTGACCTCCTTCTCTGATGGATCTAAAAAGAACTGTTGATTTTTCAGTTTGTTCAGCTTTTTGCTGGTTGTTAGGATGGAGTAGCCACTTCCAAACTCCTTACATGTTGATGGGAAACCACAAGTCCCAATTCATTACCTCTTTAATGGTTAATATCTGAATCTCAAGAAAAGAATTAGACACTTAGATATTTTGCTGGCAATAGCTATCAAAATAGAAATTTTAAGCAAATTATGATTTTGAATTATATTAGTTTAATAAATGTTTGAAGAACATTTTGAGGGGAGTTTGGAAAATATTTCCACTCAGTGCTGTCTACTCCATACCAGCATGTACAGTTTGAACGTGAGGTAAGATAAGGGGAAAGAAGGAAAGAAGAAGCAACAACAAAGACAATGAACAGAGGGGTGAGATATCCACCAGACACTTGCTACTGGGGGGAAATTCATATTCTCTTATTCTTATGACTGAATATATGAGTATAGCATAAAAGTAGACATTCAATTAGAAGAGAAATAAAATAAAGCAAATTGTGACTTCTGTACTGACTAATGCTGGCTAGTGACTAATGATTAACCCTCATTTCTTTTGTTTCATAAAACTAATGTCTGGGGACTTCCCTCGTGGTCCAGTGGTAAAGAATCTGCCTTCCAATGAGGGGACACGGGTTCGATCCCTGGTTGGGGAACTAAGATCCCACATGCTGCGGGGCAACTATGTCTGTGTGCTACAACAAAAGAACCCACAACGAAGATCCGGCATGTTGCAACTAAAACCTGACACAGCGAAAAATAAATAAATAAAATTTAAAACAAACAAACAAACAAAAAAACTAATGTCTGAGTCTTTTCTCTTGATTTTACTGTATATGAGAAAAGTACTATTGATGCCTTAATTCTAACGTGGAGAATAGTCACATGGGTGCTTGTACTTCTAACCACTGGGAGAGGAGTGTGTTATCTTCCAGGGCAAAACTGTCTTATTGTTGCAGTCATTGTGGCTGGTATTGAATCCTTGGGAGGAGGCAGCATGTGGCACAGCTTGACCTTTCAGATCAGGCAGATTAAGAACATTCTATTTTCCACCCAGTCAATGCAGGGCCCATGGTTAATGATTACTTAGAGCATAAATCCCACAGCTGATTTGCTGTCATTTGGAAATGATCAGAGCCCATGTCCAGCAAAATCTGGCAGTGACATTCTTGGCAAGCTCTTTCAATAACAGATGCTTTCAGAAATGAGAGAGAGCAAGCCAGGGTTGGGGGTGGGGGCCTGGGCGGGGTCTGAGGGGGTGAAAGGAAGCAGCATATATTTTACGTAAAATTTACTTTGCTTATAGTTTGACCATGTACCCTCATTCTTTCAAAATGATGGGTTGATAGTGGAGACTTGGAGTGTAGTCATACATTACATGTCACTACTAGGATGGAAGAGCATTGTCTGCTTTCTTACTCCAAAATAATTTCAACCATCTCAGGCAATAACTTTTTCATAATATTCATCAGGATACTTTTTTAGGTCACTAAAAGGGGAAATCTGCAATGCTCACCTTTATTAAAATAGAAAAGAGGATATAGAGGAGTAGAATTAAGGTGAAGAGTCATAAGAATAAGAGAATATGAATTTCCCCCCAGTAGCAAGTGTCTGGTGGATATCTCACCCCTCTGTTCATTGTTTTTGTTGTTGCTTCTTCTTTCTTTCTTTCTTTCCCCTTGTCTCACCTCACATTCAAACTGTACATGCTGGTATGGAGTAGACAGCACTGTGTGTCTACTGGATAAAGGGCCTAGGCTGAGCTGGGGTAGACTAAGGTTTCTAGCCTGTGAGGTTTTCTTGATGGCTTTCATCAAAGCCTGGCAACCTATGTCACCCTACATTTGAGATGTGTTCCAAAAACACAATGCATGCAACTAGATAGCTGATCAAAATTGTAAGGGAGCCAGAGTTAGCTTTTGATCCTGCTCATATTTCTTGTTTTGAACTGTTGCTTTGCTGATTTTCAGTCACACAGATCCCAAGAGTGGCCAATCTATCGCTGTCCAGATCCACCAACTCCACCTAAGGCTACTCTTAACCAAGTGCTTCATACTCGAAAACTAAATCTCTGGCGTTCATCCAACTCACCTTCGATCTATATTCTTATTATTCTCTGAGCTCTGCTAATATCAAGACTGTATTTATTTGGATCTATGATTATATTCATAGACATCAAGTTATGAATGACTGACAGGCAATTCTTTCTGAAGTATCCACATATAAAACAAGTACTTATTAGAGTAAATTATTCTTGAATAATAAGATGACTAGATTGGAAGATGAAGAAAGAGTACACCTATAAGACATTTGATAATTTTTCTCCCTCTCTTGTTATATGTACAAGTTAAACAGCTGTATTAAAATGACCTTAAAATATAAAGACAGATAATGTAAGACTGATATAGAAACACTGCCTTCATTGACATGTAGCTCCCATCAGATCCAAGTCAGCTGCTCAATTTGTTGCCATCTCCCAGTAAGTGGGAAGAGAAGGGAAAATAACATATTGTTTCTACTCCCATTCCATTGTTCAGCACATAGTCACAGGACCTCACTACATTTCAAGGAAGCCTGGGAAACATACTCTCTTGCTAAGGAAAGATATTCTTAGACAAAACTACCATGCTTTAAAGAATGTGACCATTACATTATCAAAGAAAAGGAGAGTGGTTAGTGTTAGATAAATACAAGCACTACAGCATTTGGTCCAGAAGACAGTGCCATTAGGTAGATTTTATGTTGGTTAAACTATATTACCCAGAGAATTTTGAGTCCTATATTGATTGCAATCTGACATGGTTATTTCTTGAGGTAAGCCAAGAAAAGCTTCACTTGAGCATTACCCCATGTACCACAAAAACAAAGATAGAGAATGTGTTCTCATCAACTTTGAAGATGACATAAATGTGAGTAGGGAAACTAGTTCACAAGATGACAGAATCCAAATTCCATAAAATCTGGGCAGATTGAAATAATGAGCTGGAATTAAAAAGATGGGAATTAATAAATATTCAATGGAAAGTGGCTTTAAGTTCAAAACAACTATACAAATATGGAATGACTTGGCAGTTCATGTGCTAAGGATATGAGTTTCCTTAAGCATAATCCAATAAACATTTAGTATTGAGGCATAGCTGCCCAAGAAGTAAATACATTTTTCAAAGGGCAAATAATGATTCCACTGAAGTCTGCATCAAATTGAACACATCTCTATCATTGTCATTAAGATAAATGCCACATTTGAAGGGGGCTTCAACAACATAGAGCAAACATATAAAAGGACAATTATTTCATATCTGGAATGACTGAAAGAACTACGAATATTTTGGAAAAGACGAGGTTTATGAGAGACAATGAATGATGACAATCTTCAAGTATTTGAAGAACAGAATATGTAATCCTTTAGCACCAAACTGGAACATTTAGGTTATACAAAGATAGATTTTCAATTCAGTATAGAAAAGTTATTTCCAGTAGTAAAACTTTAAAAAATGGTATATCTTTGGGGCGAGCAATGTTTCTAATCTGTATTCTTTCATAACTTCCAAAGTTTCTTCCAACTCAGAGATTCTATAATACCATTATGTATTTTTGAGCAAAGTGATTCCTTCAATTCTGCATATGCATGGATATACAGGCATATATACAAACATGCACACAAACAGTCCATTAGACATAGGATAAATGGCACTCATATTGGTTTCCTGGTAGGATGCACTACATAACTACTACCTCCAACAAACTTTTATCCTTGCCGTGACTTTCCCTTCTATAAGGGGTTAATTAAAACATAACCATGGTTGCTGGTGTAGTATCAAGGAGTAGATAGTATGCAGCTTTGAAAACTAAAGAAACTACTGCAAGTAATTAGAAAGCCAGAATGCATTCTTCCACTCCAGTTTCAATATTGTACATATGATCACATGGTTCTTACTTTATCATTGGGGTGGAGTGGTATAAGCATTCTAAACTTAATATCACATGACTTGAGTTTGAGTCATTGACCTTGGATATTTTTAGTCCCATGAATTTTGTCAAATCACTTAGTCTCTCTTCTCTTTGATTTCTTCATGTTTAAATGAGAATAATGACTGTCTTACAGTACTATCCTAAATGTCAAATGAAATAACCATGAAAAAACTTCTGTAAATTCTATACCAGTAACGTATTATTAATACTTTTCCCGGAACACTGAAATGTTTTCAAAGACTAAATTTTTTCTTATTCTGAATTTCTTATTTATCCTGTGGATTATCTGTATCCTCTTTTCAATTTCAGTCTGGCTTTTCCCTGCCACCTGTCACACATCTGGACCATTTTTTCCATTCCCATGTTTGTTCCCTCATCCACTCCTATCAATTACTGATTTCTCAAATTAAAATTCATTTTTAACATTAGATTAAGAAAAAGAACACGGGGGGGAAAGTGGCTGTAAAATAGCATATAAGCAGAAAGCCAGATATAACTGCTCTTTAAGTTAATGGAAGCATCGAACAAACTCAAAGAGCAACAAGTTAGCTAGAGCTCAAAACCTAGAAGGGTTTGGAGGATTCCAAAGATCATAAACTACTTAGTATCTAGAATAACCAACAATTTGCCAGTAAGGAAGCCATTGGTCACTACAATGTCCACACACACTTCCTCATATTTTGTTGCCTCTTCGCCTACCCTGGCTCCAGTAGCTTTTGTGGCTGACATCAGATAATCACTTTCATCTTCTGGGGCATGTCTGTGAGTGTGTGTCTTCTCCCAGGAACAGAAGCAGTTGGAAAAGTGGAAATCTGAAGTGAAAAGGGCTGGATATTCATTTCTCACAAGTGGCAGCAGGGACCATTGTAGCGACTAGGGTGCCCATGCCAAGAGGCAGTAAGAGTCCAGCAAAAATACATGAACAAAGGTATAAGTGTTACCTCTGTGGGAAGTGGAAACTGTTCCTGGCAGATGCAGAAGGAAAATCAAGGAGAAAGATGTTCATCCTATCCTATCTGAGGTACAAGCTTAGCCAGCTAGAATCAAAGGTCTAAAGTGCATTAATGGTGGCTATCAATGACCTTGCCAGGCTGCTATGGAGACCACGAGTTCACTGGAAGAACTAATGAGCATTCTAGGTATCTTCTTTTTAAAATGAGAATTAGGGTAGTACAATTTAAATTACTGGCCTAGCAGAACAGTGCTTTAAAAAGGGACTCTTCTTACATACAGATAGCCAGTAGGTACATGAAAAGATGCTCAACATCGCGAATTATTAGAGAAATGTAAATCAAAACTACAATGAGGTATCACCTCATGCCAGTGAGAATGGCCATCATTAAAATTCTACAAATAATAAATGCTGGAGAGGGTGTGGAGAAAAGGGAACACTCCTACACTGTTGGTGGGAATGTAAATTGATACAGCCACTGTAGAGAACAGTAAGGAGGTTCCTTAAAAAACTACAAATAGAATTACCTTATGATCCAGCAATTCTACGCCTGGGCATATATTCGGAATAGACAAAAACTAATTTGAAAAGATACATGCAGCCCAATGTTTATAGCAGCACTATTTACAATAGCCAAGATATGGAAGCAACCTAAGTATCCATCAACAGATAAATGGATAAAGAAGATGTGGTTCATATATACAGTAGAATATTACTCAGCCATTAAAAAATAATGAAATAATGCCATTTGCAGCAACATGGATAGACTTAGAGATTACCATATTAAGTGAAGTTAAGTCAGACAGAGAAAGACAAATATCATATGATATCACTTATATGTGGAATCTAAAAAAATAATTCAAGTGACCTTATTTACAAAACAGAAACATACTCACAGATATAGAAAACAAATCTATGGTTACCAAAGCGGAAAGGGGAGGAGGGAGAAATTAGGAGTATGGGATTAACAGATACATACCACTATATAAAGTAGATAAACAACAAGGATTTACTGTATAGCACAGGGAACTATATTCAATATCTTGTAATAACCTATAATGGAAAAAAATCTGAAAAAGAATATATAGATATATATATATATGTAACTAAATCACTTTGCTGTACACCTGAAACTAACACAATATTGTAAATCAACTATAGCTCAATAAAATAAAATATAGTTCAATAAAATAAAATAGACTCTTCTTCCATAAGTAATCTAAAAATTTCTCTATGATTTAGAAAGGACAATTGAAAACTGATGTCCAAAGCTGGGTTACATGAAAGCACTGTCTCAGTCTTCTTTAGGTCAGGTGAAGCTTTGGGGCTTAGAGCTCATTTTGAATGTAAAATTTTGTATGAAAGTGACCAACCCTATATATCAGCATATTCTTCGTCTAGGGTACAAGGAGGGTCACAGTCCTTTAATTGCAAATGACAATTTTCAGAATGTGAATGCATAAATGGAGATTGGCAAAGAAAAGTGATACTTGAAGTATTCTTTAAGCTTCAGGTTTTTGTTATTAACCCCAAAAGTCATAGTTGAAACATTAATAAAATTTATATTCATTGAACCAGAAAGGAAATTCTGGGGTTATATTACGCATTTCAGCTATATGTGCAACATTTTATAATACTTCTCAGAACTTCAGAAATATCTTAAGCCTCCCCCCACGACTCCTCTAGTCCAAGTTAATTATTCATGCCTCTGTGTTCCTATGATGTCTTGTACATATGTTAATTATAGCACTAACCACATTGAACTTAACCACATAAAATTTAAGCATGTTGTTTTTCCATGTTAAGTAGTGCCACAGACTGCATATAAGGGAATTCCATTTCTTGAATGTGATCCACAGTCTCATATCACTTTTATCATTTATTCAATGCTCAGTGAATTGTGCCAAACATTATTCCGGGCACTAGGTATGGCTCATGGGAGGTATTTGAGGAGTAAACATAAAAACATATCTTTAGAATTCAAAAAGATACATACTATTTTAAGAAAGCAATCTTTATTTTCTGAAAATCAGAAAGACCTCACAGAGAAAGTAGCACCTGAGATGAGTTGGGAGGAAAGATAAGATTTTGCAGGTAGAGGGTTCAAGGAGAGTGTGGAAGCATCACAGGCACATGGCCATGCAATTACACCATCTCATTTTACCCATTAGCCTTTGAGTTTCTCAGAGCCAGAAACAGTGTTTTATTCATTGTGTTAGCTTGCTAGGGCTACCATAACAAGGTACTACAAACTGGGTGCTTAAAAAGCAAAGAAATTTATTGTCTCACAGTTCTGGAGACTAGGAGTGCAAAACTGAGGTTTTGGCCAGGGCATGTTTTCTGTGGGGTGTCTGGAGGAGGATCCTTTCTTGCTTCTTCCAGCTTCTGGTACCACATGCATTCCTTGGCCTGTGGCAACATAACTCCAATGTCTGCACATGACCATCCTCTCCCTGTAGACAACATGATGTCTCTACATTATCTTCCTTCTCCGTATGACTTTGTGTCTTCACGTGGCATTCTACTCTTTCTGTGTCTGTGCCAAGATTCCCCTATTCTTCTAAGGCCATCATTTATATTGGATTAGGGCCCACCCTAATGACATCATCTTAACTTGATGACAGTTGCAAAGACCCTATTTCCAAATAAGTTCACATTCACAGGTACCCAAGATTAAGACTTCAACATATCCTTTTTGGGGACACAGTTCAACCCTTAACACTCAAATTTACAACCCAAATATCTATCAATGAATCTACCAAATTCTAGGCACCTGGTACATGCTGGCTAAATAAATGTTCTTACATCCTACTGAAATCCTCACACTGTCATTTAAAATTATATAGTTTACTATTGATTCAGGAAAACTGAGAAATTAATGATTACTATTATATGAAAATATTCAACCTATTTAAAAGTTGTATTGTCACCCTTAGCCATGTCTTTCTCTAGTTAAACTATTCAAACACTTTTCCATATAAATCCTATTTTCTAGCTCTTCAATCATCTCTGTTACCCCTCTGTATCCTAAAATTGAACTTGTAGTTTATCCTTTCAGAAATATATTTTGGGCTACTTCAGACCCTCAAAAGATTTAATATGCAATATAATTTTTCCTAAACACTTGTTCCCTTTCCTTTGTAAAATATTTTTCCATGTAGTTAACATGAAGGCATCGAATGCTTTATAATAACTTTGGGGTTTGAATTTAATAATTTTTCATGAGGAATTATAGAAAATATGGCCAGAGAATTCATCTATGAACTTGATGACTTTTTTATACTTTAAAATGAGAAAAAGTCACATCGAAAACCATTGAAGTTGAACTGGCATGTTTCACCTAACCTCCCAAGATAACTTCTCAGTTGTGTTTGATTAAACTCTGTGAGTCACAATGCTCTCTCAGTTCGGGGCTCTTTGCTACCTGTGGGCCTTATTTTACATCAGGAGCAGCTGAATTTCACACCTATATTTGCCACTCTTCTGGATCCTTCCTCCTGAGCTTATTGACACCATCCAGCAGCTACCTTGAAGATATACTGCCAGGAAAAATAAATGTTTTCTGCAAGGAGCAAAAAAGTTTTCTATTCCCATATGTCAGTACTTCAGATCAGGCCTATTGCCAAAAACTAATAGCGTTTAAACAATAGTTTATTCAGGTGAGAGTTACAAAAATGCTCCTCTTCTGAGATGATTCACCAGATCTTATTGTTCAAAAGTGAGAAGAAAATTGGTTGATTTTGCATCAAAAAACTGAACACATTGAAAATGAAGCTAGAGATCTGATTCCTAGTCCAAGTTTCACACATAACTTGCTCCTTGACAACAAATTTTCACAGGACCTTTCAGCATCTCCATTTTCTCACATGTAAAATTAAGAGAATACCATCCTTTTACCTACTGATTATGAGGATAAAGAGAAATCACATGCAGAGTCAATCTAAAATTATCAGGCACTGAGCATATTTCAGATATTAATATTCCAACTTAGAATTTTAAAAACGTTAAAATCTATAAATCAAGAAAAGTGACAAAAGAGCATCATTGGTGATTAATGGTTATTCACCATTCTGTGTCTGAATTTTGGGAAATTATCTATTTATGTTCTCTTTGTGTGTGGACTTTCAACCCAGAATATAATATGAAAATTTAATATTATTATTGCCTTATGTTTTTTTCTGACAAATCTTACAATACTTTGGAGGAGAAAACTATATAGTATATAGTATATACACCATATACTATATACTTTGGAGGAGAAAACTATATACTCAACTTTGAGTTGAGAAAACTCAACTTTTGGTGAGTTGAGTTCAAGGTCATAGAAAGTCACATATCCAAGATCCTGGGCTGAGGGGTAATAAACTTATTACAGCACTCACCCCTGGCTTGAGACGGTTGCCATCTAGAAATAAAAATGTAATCTTGTGTATAGAATTCAAAGAAGTGGAACCAGCCATGATTGTAATAAGGAAAAGTAAAAATGGCTGTAACACTGAATCCTGTTTTAGTACCAAATTATCAATAAAGCTGATGAAGGTCACCTGATTTGAGTAAATATTCTGATACAGTTTTGACAGACAAGCATAGGTCAAATACAAGACTCAACAAAAGTATGAACAGTGAGACTGTGCATAATTTTTATTTTATTGATATTTTAGCTTCTCTATATTTCTTAATTTTGTTATGATGTACAATATTTACCTGTGAAATTTAAATAAATAAGTTAATTAATTGATTAATCGCCACCCAATCTTTAAGGCCAAACATTAACATCATCTCCTTCATGAAGCCTTTAGCAACGCCTTAGTCAACAATAATAGCATTCTTGTTTGAACTATAGTTATTTGATAATATTTTATTTTTCTTACAAACTCAAAAAATTGCTTCCACAAATTCAGTTCAATGAATGTCCAGGGTCTGTATTAGGTTTATATTTGTATGCCCCTGTGTGCCTAGCAGTGTGCCTTGTAATAAATATTTATTGAATTTGTTGAATTGAGAAGGTCATGATGACAAAATATGATAAATCATTGGCATCAACTACAACCATTTGAATACAGAATGAGAAAACTAACATATAAAGTGTGAGAGGTTTTTAAAAAGCATTTGAAAATACACTTTGAAAGAGGTATTAAAATGAATGAACAGCCAGTAGGAGTTTTTGGGTAGAGGAATGATGTGTTCTATGCATGAATTCAGCTCCAGATAAATATACTTAACTGTCTGACAGAAAATGTCACCATAAGATATTAGAACTCAGAGAGAAGACAGAGATTCAAACTATCGAGAAATCAATGTGATGAGTATTCTTGAAGAGGTTACGACTTTCAAAATGCTATTTGAAATTGTTATTAGCAATAGTATTCTGGAGGGAGAAATGTGATTGTGTGATATTCTGAGGTGATAAGTTGTCTTATCTGGGACCCGTGAGGCCAAAGGAAGAGTTAGTAGGAAAAATGCACCTGATATACGTCCTTAAACTTTGTGCGGTTTGTTCTGGCATTTGAATACACATTAAAAATATATGTCTATGAACAGAAGGTCTTTGTTATTCCGTGATAACCTTGCTGCTTCCTCAACTAGTCCATGAGATATAAAGAGGGTTATTTTCTGGTATAAAGGTCACTCTTCTGTTCATGCCTCATCACACAGATTACTGACGATTAGGGTTCTCCATTCTCTGGCATGGGACACAGATCCCCCCCTTTCGACATTGTAAAGTAATTCTGGCCATAGAAGACACAAAACACTTAGGTCATATTGTTTAGCTCAATATGCTACCTTTGGTTTGTAAGCGATACAAAAGGCAACACCCTGCTCAGATCCTCCTTCAATAAAGAACTTGTAGTCTGAGCTACTTAGAGTGCTGTCAGCAAATAGCCTTCACCTATCTGCCTCTTTATGCATTGCTTCAGCTGCAGAAAGCCACCTTGGCCAAGTTCACACCCTTCAGAGAGGGGGCCATATTATCTGATAGATTGAAGCAAGATTATAAAGGCCAACCAATTTCAGCCTAACTCAGGGCAACTGTGATGAGTCACTCTAGCTCCAGAGCTCCCAGTGGGGTCAGCTGAAGTTGTTGGGCCTGCTTTGCACCTCACTTCTCCCTTGGCCCAACCTTCTTCTTTTGCTTTTGTTCTGCAGGTATTGATTCCGAGGGCACTCCTTAATATATATCTTGCATACTAAATTTCATGTCACGTTTGGCTTTGGAAAAACCAATATAAAATAGGATGAAACAGACAAACTTGGAAGTTGACTTTTTTTAATTGATTAATAACCCAAGCAAGGACTCAAAGAAAATAATAATACCAGAATACTAGAGAGCATTCTAGGCAGTATGAATAGTTTATAAGAATGTCTTCAGCAGACAGAGCATGGCATGGATGAAGCTAGAAAAGGTAAGCTTCATAGAAGAAAGAGTGTCACAAAATTAAGCTGAAGAAAGAGGTGGCAAAGTCCATGGTTGATTGTAGCTGACCCTGGCAGTAGGAAGGTGTGACCATATCACTGGGAACATTGAAAGATGGCAAGAGAAAGGTGGATTTTATTTGCTAAGCAATGAGAAGTTAGTGAGTTTTTTAAATAGGAGATGAGAATTTTGTTTTAGGAAACTCTGAAGGAGTCAGCGTGGAAGATGGATTTGGGTAGGGAGGCGGGGAGTTGGAGAAGCAGAGGATGACATTAGGAAGCTGTTACACCTATCCCATTATAATGAAAGTCAGAATGAAGAATAAAAAACCGTGTGCATATATGTGTGTGTGAAGAGGGAGAGAGAGAGAGGGAGGAATTTCAGAAATAATCTGCAAGAAGAAATGGCAGACCAATATTAAAAACATGAATGAATCTCTTGTCAAAAAAAAAAAGAAGAAATGGCAGGAAAATATATTATAAGAGGCTTATTATATGTGAATTAAATTGAGTAGCAGTCCTTCCAAAACTTTTTCTAGATGTCAAAGATCATTTCACGAAAGAATACCGTCTATTGAACATCGAAATCTACTCAATTTTGTACTAGGTACTTTTAGATATGTTTCGTTATTTTCAGTCTCATGCTCTTGTAAAATAGAATTTCTCTTTCTGGTTTGCAAACAAAGAATCTATTTTAAAATATCAAAATCTAGAATTCTGAATTTAGAAAGGTCAGAGAGCCTTCCAATGTCACCTAGCTAACAAATATCAGAACTGAAATTTTAACACAGGTCCATTTCAACTGTCAGTTCTCTCAATCACTACAATACCACATACCTAAAATATGAAAGTTTCAATATTAAAAGTTTCCTTCTTTATTAAGTAGTGTGGGGCAAACAATTTCAAATCTTCCATCCATGATCACTTCCTGCTGCCAACATATTTTTGAAGTAGTCTAACCCTAAGCCATTATGTCACATGGAAATCCAAGAGTAATAAATGGTCTAAAACTAAACCTGCAAGGCAAATACAAGTTCCCTCTACTCCTACTGGCACTATCTATTAACAGATGCTTGTGTATACTTTTGTAAACTCATATTTTCTTAGTAGGTATAGACGTTCTTTATCCTTTACTTAGCAGTTTGATTCTTCAGAGATTCATTGCTCTCTTCACTTGGAAGTTTTAGTGCCACTGAAGAAAGTACAGGCTATTCACAAAATGTTTTGTGTTATTTTCTCTGGTGTTCAGTCCGGAATTCAGTGGAAAAGCAACTTTGCAGCAGGTCAGTGATGAAAATAGAAAATAGAAAACATGCATTTGGGAAACTGCAACCGACTTTGGGCCAGTAATAGAGCTGCCTAACAGTTGTAATAAAGACTTACCAGAAAGAACATATAGAGAAGTATTCATATTACATTCTTATTTGCATTACATGTCCTCAATTATGTCTAGAAGAGCTACCAAGGCATATCTTGTAATATTACCTAACTCAGAAGGACAGTGTTACGTAGACAATGGAGTAATTTTTTGAGTGAAGATAAACCTATTCAAGCTTGTTGGCCAGTTGCCTCCCAGCAGCCCTACCCAGGACACCCTTAGATATCTGTATTATTTTTATAATGTGACCATTTACTTAAGGTTATAAAAGGAACCTCTTCACAAATTTCTTAAACCCAACTGATTGCATATTTAAGTATTCCGTATATTTCATTATTGCAGAAGAGGTTAGTGAAGAACCTAGAAACTCTTGGACACATTATAAAAGGATACTATCGGGCTTCCCTGGTGGCGCAGTGGTTGAGAGTCCGCCTGCCGATGCAGGGGACGCAGGTTCGTGCCCCGGTCTGGGAAGATCCCACGTGCCACGGAGCGGCTGGGCCCGTGAGCCATGGCCGCTGAGCCTGCGCGTCCGGAGCCTGTGCTCCGCAACGGGAGAGGCCACAACAGTGAGAGGCCCGCGTACAGCGAAAAAAAAAAAAAAAAAAGGCTACTATCAAAAACTGGGTGGGGCCTTTAGGGTCAACATGAATTCATAACAAGGCTTCTTGCTCACCTCCCATGGAAATGCAGCTGCATTGTCAGGTTATAATGTGTATCTTAGCACATCCACCTTCTTTCAATCCCTTAACTACACCTCCCCTCCTAAATCAATTCAAGGCCACAGACAGAACTCCTATTTAAAGACAACATTACATGCAAATAATTTATTGATATGCTGCAGGAAAGAACAAATAGTGGAAGACTGACACTACAGAGAGTTATGGAACTGTGTCCATTCCTGTATTATGGTCAGGTCACCTTCAGATAAAGTGCTACCAGTTGTTGAGAATAAAAATATCATGTTTATCAATAGAGCTTAACATTCTGAAGAAGTGTCATCATGATGACAGGTCAATTGCATGAAATAATCATTTCAAGTAGAAAATCAAGAGGGTTAGCAATAAACTGTACTTTGTAAAACACATACAGTATATCCTCATACACAAGAAAAATGAGATTCCCCAAGGAAGCATTAGATTCATGTTTGGGTTTCTGGAGATCATGGGATGTATATATATTTTACGGGAGTTGACATCAATGCAATATCAGTATCATTTGGATAACTAATGTATGCTCATTAGGAACTTTCAGAAGTCTTTAAATTTGTCCTTTGATGATAACATGATAGAAACATAGTTGATTCCTCCTTCTCACTGAGCTTTTGCCTTTAATATCACTACTTTGGGAGGCCTTCCTTGACCACCCAATCTAAAGTAACCCCTTTCCTCTAACACATTACTCTGTTTTTTTATTGTCCATTAATATATCATTGTTTGATATCTTCTTATATATTTAGGTAATTATTTTATTTCTTTCCCAGCTAGAATTTAAGCTCTCTGAAAGTAGAACCCACTTTGGTTTTGTTCACCACTGTGTCCTTACTACTTGGTACATAATAGGATCTTCATGTGAATGTATAGAAAACACATTTTCAAATTAATCCAATCCTAATAATATTTCAACTAACATTTATTAAGGGAATATATTGTGCCTGACTTAGCTATAACAATAATTGCAACCTTTAATCTTCAGAACAACCCTGTGAAGTGAGCATTAATTCCACCTTCCATAGATGAGAAACCCAAGGTTCAGAAATCTTTTCTTTTTACTCCAATACCCCACATGGTACATTTCCACACAGTCTATCACATGATCATGCACTCTTATTTTGGTTTCTAGTTTTTTGCTATCTATAGGTATTACCAACTATACCTTAAGCTCCTTAACAGTAGGGATATTGTCTTCTGTTGATTTTGTCTTCACGTTAGTATTCCTCATGGTGGTGGGCACATAGTTGTAGCTGACAAATGGAAAGGTTAAAGTGGTTATGTACAAAAGATGGAAAATACATCCCCATGACTGGAGCAGAATGTGATCCTTTGTAGAGGTCATGGAATCTCCCCTCATATTCTCCAGGGAATAGATTCCTGGCTAGGAACTCAAGATCAACTGACATAGCTGGTCTGACTCAAAGCTAATAATGGGCATCATGCAATTTCTCTGTTTGGGGATTCCTTGGCAGGGAGAAAAGCATGTACAGTTGTACAAGAGTCCCACCTCTATATCTCTATGTTTATAGATTAGGAAACTGAGGCACAGAGGCTGAGTAACTTGTTGAAGGCCATACAATTAGTTAGTGGCTGATAGAGAATTGTGGCAGAAGATGCTGTAATTGAAATTGCAACACTTAAAAAATCAAGGTCTGAGCCAGTTCTGAATGCATTCTCTACCTTCAGAATAAATTTAGAAAATGTGTGTCCTATGATACAGGAGACTTCTTCCCATTGGAACTTGGTTGATATGTCTTTTTTTAGAGTGCTTAGTTTAAAGTGTCTTAAAGCCATAGCTTTTAAACTATATTAAATAAAAATAAGGAGCAAATGCTACATGTACTTTTAAAATTTATGATAATTATTATTACATTTGTCACAAATAGGCATTTTTGAATAGTCAAATTCTTAGCACTGAATTTTTTCTAAATAAATTTTAAATTAATAAAGGAGTTCAAACTATTGATAGATCTTTTGCTATCTACTCATACTTCTGTTATATTACTTTATAGTTCCTATCTGTGAAATTTCCTTTTATTAATTAACTAAGAAAACATGATGAGTTAGACATGCTATTTCATGTACTTTGGGCAAGCTTCAAAAGTGAGATAATTGGGGCTTCCCTGGTGGCGCAGTGGTTGCGCGTCCGCCTGCCGATGAAGGGGAACCGGGTTCGCGCCCCGGTCTGGGAGGATCCCACATGCCGCGGAGCGGCTGGGCCCGTGAGCCATGGCCGGTGGGCCTGCGCGTCCGGAGCCTGTGCTCCGCAACGGGAGAGGCCACAGCAGAGGGAGGCCCGCATACCACAAAAAAAAAAACAAAAAAAAGTGAGATAATTGAATACACATATTGTTTCCAGTTGTATAGTCCTAGAACATAGAGACGTTAAATAACGCTAGAGATAAATAAAATAGGTGTTGGAATTTGAATAATACTGTCATTTAAGATTTTTATACAGCTATGGCTATATAAAAAATATATATATACAGCCATGATATATTCCTTTTACATTATAGCTGATATAAGATATGTATAAACTATTGAAAATATACTTTATCTCCATGAAGTCGTTATAAATTAGATATAATTATGCATTTCTACTGGATTAGGATTTCTACTCAGGAGAAATGTCCTTCTTTCTAGCTTTCTTAAAATAGAGCTCTAGATAGCCAGAGGAAATAAACTGGAGGAAATGAAGTCATTGAATTATCTAGTTTAATAAAGATACTTTCACCAAACACCACCTTTTTAATAGACAATTTCTTCCTAGTTCATTATCCATTACTGATATTTGCAGTTTAATTTTCTTTTTTCTCTCTTCTAAAAGAATTTTGTCAATTTCAGAGGTGATTATTAAAAGATTTCATTGTATTTTTTCCAAAGAATGTTGAATGTATTAGTAAAATGTGAAAGACTTGATTCAAAGGAGTGAAATGGATTCTCTTGGCACAAAAACATGGTAGTTGTATACAAATTGTTCATTTGAATAACAAAAGCTGTAAATATAGGCTGGGTAACATATTTACGCACCAACCAAAATATAACCTAAAACCATATTATCATACTTTAACTGCTTCATTATAGAATTCACTTTTAAATTAGCTATAAAATATCACATTTAAAATTTTTGTATGTAGAAAAATGTATGTATTTGTAATCATGAGACCATATTAAACAGAGATCTCACTTGGAAAAGCAAATTAAGCAAAATCCATTATTTATTTTAATACTGAAAGAACAGTAAAATCTGGCAAAGGAATAAGCTGTCAAGTATGTAACTCATTTTAAATTACTACCAGGTTTCCCTTTGTTTACATGACAATGGTACTCACTCTGCAATAATGCAAAACAGTTTTCCCATTTTCAGAATTCTTGAGACTTAAACTCCAGAATTGCCATGTGCCCTATCACTCAACTAAATCTACATTTTCCAGTTTACAAATAAAAGGAATGAAGTGTGCTGTTAAAATCCATATTTTAAGAGCAGATTCTTTTAGAATAATATTCTCGTGTATGTTCCTAAGTGCTTAGCATGTGCTTAAAATGTATATATTAGGAGTAGATTAATTTCTTTATACATCAAGCACAACACATTCATTGAGTTAGGAAAGCAACATGTGCCATTCATCATTTGGATGTGATGAATTATTAAATCTTATCAATTTGTCCAGTGTTCAACTCCTCTAGGAATATAGGTCGGCCTCATTTCAGAGACACGCTTTTAATGTATTGATTTTCTATCCAGAAAATTATATCATTTGGTGCTAAAGAGAAGAGGCTTTTATTTTAGAAAAACATAATTTTTAGCTTTGAAATTACCAGAGGAGGCTTTGTCCAGTTTACAAAGGGACATTAACAGGAGTGTTGATATAAACACTTAGGTCAATTGATCAAGCTACTATTTGTAATATAAAGTGGATGATCCCAGACTAATTTAGGATTTGGTATCCTCTTAGAACAATGTATGCACAGCTTTCAACTAATATCACATTATTTTGTATCTTCCGATTGCTCATTGTATTGTATATACTCAGATTGCTCCCCAGAAACTTAACAGGAGCAAGTCTTGCCTTTCTCATGGACCCCAAGCCCACCAAACCAAGGAATCCATTTTTTCACCTCCAAGTGTCTAATCCCATGCTCTAAACACAGTAGGGAATAAATTCTTGTTAACTAGGGTAAATCTATATTATAGCCATCTGACATTGCTAAGATATTCTGAATTCATTCAGAGTTGAAGGATTTTCAGGAAATCTTTCCATTCAATATGCCTGTAGAAATCTGACATTTAGGTTTTCAACAACTATGAATAGATATGGTCATCTGAACTTGGTCTTTATATAGGTTAGAAGGTGACAATATTCATTTAACTTTTTTTGAAAGAGTAAGTTGTAAATGATGTTAATTCAACAAAAATTGATGGAGTGCAGGCTATGTGTCAGTACAGTGCTGGGATATAAAAGTAGCTTACAGTGTAATGGTGGGAACATGATACCAAAATCAAATTATTTCAATATAGTATGGTGTCTCAGCCAAGTTTTCTCCAAAAATCATGGATGATTTTTGGATGAAGGCCTGAATATTAGCAATTTATAAGGGAACATGATCCCAGGTAGCAGAAATACAGGATGGAGGGAGTAATAATCCTGGGATCATCTGAGGAACCTTATGAAATGCATTTCAGAACTGTCAGCCCCAAGGGTTGAAAGGGAGAAGCACTTATCTATCATCTCCAGTCACACATCAGTTAAGGGTGTTTCCACTGCATTACTTTCAGGAGAATTTAGGTTGCCTGTGCATAAGAGCTGCCACATTCCCATAGTCATTCCATGCTAAGACATAAAGAAGCCTGGGGCAGTAAATGTCCTGACCAGTTGCACCTAAACCAACCCAGCCAAGGAATACTAGGGTCTGTCATTCCTGCTGGAACACGGGCTGAACTATAAGGTAGAACCTAGAGAATACTGAAATGCCCAATTCATATGGTAAATGCTAAGATCAAGGGTGATGTAGAAGCAAAGAGAAGGAGCCTTTTTAATCCAACTTGGGCTTTAGGGAAGACTTCTGAGATAATATTACACCCAGATAAAGCGAAATATAAATGTAAGAAGATGATATTGATGCTCATAATGGAAATCAAAAGAAACCTAATTAAAATTTGATATTTGGGAAGTTTGTCAAAAAGTTTTAAAACACTTGGTCAAATGAGATCATAGGTCACTGTGAGACAATACTTATCCCTTAACCAAAGTTACAAAAGATATCAAAAGCAAATACAAGTCACTTAAAGGCAAAGAAACTCACACAATCTGTTGTCAATCTGTTGTCAAAAGCAGCATATCAAGAATACTTTGGAGGGAGAAATCAAATCCAGTCTGTTCTAGCCCATTCCTAACAAAATCCATTTACCCAACTAAACTCAATCCAATCTTAGAAAATCCTGATCATGCATAACTCTTTTCAGTATTTTTCATTCTTCACACCTTCTTTTACTAAAAACACATATCTTACCTTTCTTAAAACATTTTTTCACATTGAGTCACTTTTCTTGTTGACAAATTTGTAACAGATAGAATAAGGTCTTATTTGACCTCTAATAAACCTAGATACAACAGAAGTATTATACTTGACACTGATGACTCTAACATGTCTACATTAATCAAACCAACAAGCTTAAGCCACTTTCAATACCAGTTATCAGTTTAGTACTGAATATTTCCAGATGACATGAACCTGAAATTCATTCTGGCCAGGTTGGTTTTCATTTCTGATTATTTATATAAGAGCTTAATTTTTTAAAAGCCAATTAAGTAGAGCTCTTTTACGAATTAATTTTTGGCAATACCATACACCTACAACACACATATAGATACATATGAACACACAAACAAACACAGAGGCCTCATACTTCCCATTCCAAAATTTCAGCCCTGAGTCAGGTACAACATAAAAGCCATCAGTTACAAGGGGTTGGATTCAAATTGGGCTTCTAGCAGATGGAACAAATCAAGGTCACCTACCTAGATGGCTAAACCCTTTTTACTAGTGTTTACAGAAAAGACACTTAAGATTTCTATTTATCCTTGACAAGTCAAGTTCTGAATTACTTTACCCTCTTTTTAAAATTTAAAAGTCCAACACCACCTCCTTCACTCGAGTTCTAAGTTGCCCAGAACATAGGATATTGGATCCCGAAGGTTAGAGTAAACCCAAAACTGGGGAAAGGGGAAGGGATGGTGGGAGGCCCTGGAGGTTAGATAAGATTGTGTGCTGTACTCTAGGTGGGACAGCCACAGCATGGCACAGAGAGGCACATTCATTAGAATCAGAAGAATCTGAGATATCTGGCTGGTTGGGTGGGGGGACAATCACAAAATGTTGGGGAGTTTCTCAGGAAGGACCTCTTCATTGGGTCCTGTTAGAAACAACATCTGTCCACACCAAGCTCACAGACAACAAGGTAGAACAGCCAACCAAATAGGCGACTACAAGATTACAATCTTGCCTTCCTTTGTTTCCAACAGTTAAGGAGGTAATTCAAGGAGGAGGGGTGAGTGAGTGTGTGTATGTGTGCATGAGAGAAAGAACACAAGCAAACTAGCACTCTCACCCCTTCACTTGAATTAGCCTGTACAAGGCATGGGGGTGGGGGTGGGCCGGGGAAGTGAACCAATTATGAAGTTAAAGTTTTAAAACAAACAGTACTGAGTCTTAAGAACTTAAGTGAGACTGAATAAACAGAGGTCAATGAAAAACTGTAGAAGTGGACTAAAATGGCCCATTAAGGGAACCCATTACATTCCCAGAAAAGGAGGATCTACTAGAGCACAGTTTGCATCAGTTATTAAAACATAAACTCATATTATATCCCAATAACTCCTTAATAAACTGGTTATAAAGCTATTATTTATTGAGTCCTTAGTATGTGATCAACACTTACTAATGCCTTCACACTCATAATTTCATCTAAAGACAGGAATTACTTTCGAATTCATTTCATGAATAAGGTAACTGAGCTTTGGAGAGATTCAGTAACTTTTCAAAGAATCCAGAGTAGAGTCAAGATTTAAAACATCAATCTGTGTGCCTGACTCCAAAATACACACTCTTGACTACTATGTTACAATGTCACTCTTTGGAAAGGACATTGCAAGCAAACAGAAGAGGGGGAGCAAGGCGGAGTGGTTTGAAACAATAAGATTTATATGTGGAGTTCCATGATATTTGGTATCAGTAAAGTATTAAAAGTGAGGTGGAGAATAAAAAGAGATAAAAGCGTGGAGGTCGGGTCAGGGGGTGGAAACAAGTTCATGGAGACCCATTTGTGCACACGACCTGGCCAACTGTAGATGGGAGGCAACGGGAAAATTTGGGAGGGTTCTTTAGGCAAGGGAGTAACGTAGTGAGATCTGAGATTTCTGCCAAGGTTAACTTCTCCCATATCTATTCATGTTGCTTTAACCAAATACTGTACTCTCAGTCTTTGCCTACCAATCTTAAAATTCATTTTCGTAACAAGGAAAACCAAGCAAGAGACAACAGAAGGTTGTGGTTCACAGCCACGACCACTATTAGAAAAAACATCTTAAAGAACATCGTTACAGTGTCCATATTCAAGAATTAAGACCGAGACCATTCCATTCTCAACCCTTAATTCAAAATGTTACAATTCATTTCTTTTCTAGAATCACTTTCCACATAAAATTGGAATAACTAGTTCTTTAAAGATCTTTGTAATTTAGCAGCTTTTGAAATTTGACTATGGCATTTATTTTTTGCAGGGAAAGGTTGCTCGTGAGGTAATTTTAATGTTTATGCTTAGAATTTCATGTGACTAATTTGAAGGTCATACTTCTTAGCTGTTATGAATAATTTTTCTATGGCTCTTTTGATATTGTAAAATGAAATATAATCTTATAACACTTTAAAATTCCTTTACCCTGGAGATTTTATTTCATACCATGGGCAGTTTCACATCGTGAAGGTATGAAATTTCAAGTCCAATTCTTAGAAGAAAATTAGCAAATATTGTGAAATTGATTATGTTGGTTATCCAACATGAATAGCATGTAAACTCTCTGAAGTATCATATAAAGCAAAGACTACTAAATTCAAGTCTTTGGAAAAAAAAGCCAAAATGCAATCATCTGTGAATCTTAATCAGAATCCTTAAAGAAGGCACAATTAAGAGTAAGAAATAAACCTCAAAGGATACATACCTAATTATAAAAAGTAAAACATTCTTATGTTTAGTATTCATATATAATTCAATACAATTTCAAGTTGCTAAAAACACCTTATCATATTTTCTAGTGTTTTGAGGTATAGAGTTAAAAAAAAGAGAGACAAACAGATATGAAAGGAGCCTCTCATCTAAATACATAGAGATATTTTTTGTAATTTTCTAGGCACCACAAAATGCATGGCGTTCTGGCTGCGGTATTCAAATCAGAAAGTAATATCTTTTAGATGACATGTTAAATCGAAGTTTTCCAGAGATTAAAGATTACATGGTAGA
This sequence comes from Physeter macrocephalus, assembly GCF_002837175.3. Lineage (NCBI taxonomy): Eukaryota > Metazoa > Chordata > Mammalia > Artiodactyla > Physeteridae > Physeter > Physeter macrocephalus. The sequence continues at coordinate 55,521,291 of NC_041221.1, forward strand.
GCTGGTAAAGAGAGGGGGTTATAAATCCAGAATCCTGAAAAACGTCTTCAAAACTCTTCTTATCCCCTCCCTAAAACAAAGGCCTCAATCTAATGTTAACTGGCAAAAAGATTTTCTGTTAAAAAAAAACTGACAAGAGATTATTGGATATTTAGTGTTGTAACACATCTATAATCTGCAATTTATGGAATGCCACAGTTTCATGGTTACAATAAAGCTCAGTTTTGTTTCTTTTCACCGCATACTGAATGGACATGGGTTTGTTTTACCCTATAGAATCTGGAAATTTGCAATATGACAGTAAAATATTAAAGAATACTGATTAAAAGAGAATGCTAGGCAACTGATTTGAAGTTGCAGGACTCTTCTGCAAGAATCTTCTTAAAGGGATCATTTTCTTCTTTTACAAGATCTTTCTTTTTACAAGGTCAAAATCATAAGCATGGTTTATGCTCAAGCAATATTTAAAAAAATAACTTTAGACAATAAAATATTTAGAATTCACAGTCAATTTTCTTTTTCATTTAGTGCCACTGGTTTAGCTAAATGCATTTTAGGAAAGAGGTAATAAAAATAATAAAATAAAATTATAAATTATAATAAATTATAAAAATTATATATATATATAAATTATAAAAATTATATAAATTATAAAAATAATTATAACCTAGAAAACCTAGAAAATTATAGAATTATAACCTAGAAAAAATTAATTCTGATATAATAAGGAAGTTTGTTCTATTAGTAATTTTAGTAATGATTATTTATGCTAAAAGAGATTTGTTCTTGAATTAGTGAAAATAGTGAATGAATTATTGTAAAATATTTGTCTCAGGTCTTTCCATTTTTAGCAAAAGGTGGATCAATACAGATCTCCTAAAATTCTGAATGAACTACTTTTTAAAAGTTTGTTGGAAGGTATTCCTTGAGGTGGTAGGTGGAAAATTAGGAATGTCCTCCAAAACCAGAAGCAATGAAAAAGCTCAAATTCAAAGGGGCAAGTCAGTTTTGGAACATCTTGTGGGGGCATGTGATGACCCCTAGTGTCTCTGAACTTTATTTTTAATAGGCAGCATAGTGGTCAGAAGACAAAGCCAGGACTCATGAATGGAGAGATTAAAACAGAGACTTCTGCACAAAGCCAGGATTCCCAAAAGCAATACCTTCCCTGGGAAAACTAGGAAAAAACCTGCCTCACAGAGGGAACTGGAGGGAAGTCTTGTTTGTCTGATCTTGGCTCTAAGTGGAAGAAAAATAATGAAAATTCTTCCCAGAAAATGCCTACTAGCAAAGCCTTCATTTAGGCCTGACTCCAGAATTCTTATATCCTCAGAATCTGAAAACTCCGAGCCCCAAATTAAGATGACAGTAGTACTGTGTCAACAGTGCTCCTCAAGTGCATGGAGGAAGCACGTGCAAATGCTTTCTGGGAAGATATAATACCAATCCTGGGGACTTCCCTGTCGGTCCAGTGGTGAAGACTCCGAGGTTCCAATGCAGGGGGCGCGGGTTCAATCCCTGGTCAGGGAACTACGATCCCACATACCACATGGCACGCCCAAAAAGATTAAAAAAAAAAATATATATATATATATATATATAAATCCTGGCATCAAGGAATTCTCACAGATAAAACTCCAAAGAAGGGGCTTCCCTGGTGGCACAGTGGTTAAGAATCCGCCTGCCAATGCAGGGGACACGGGTTCAAGCCCTGGTCTGGGAAGATCCCACATGCCGCAGAGCAACTAAGCCCATGCGCCACAACTACTGAGCCCACAAGCCACAACTACTGAAGCCCATGCGCCTAGAGTCCGTGCTCCGCAGCAAGAGAAGCCACTGCAGTGAGAAGCCCACGCACCTGCTTGCCGCAACTAGAGAAAGCCCTCATGCAGCAGCAAAGACCCAATGCAGCCAAAAATAAATAAATAAAATAAATAAAATTAAAAAAAAAAACCCCAAAGAACACAAATTCAGAAGGAAAAGTTGCAGAACAAATGAGAGAACATCAACAGATACAGCAACTGCAGAAATAGTCCCACAAAAACTGTAGATATAATGATCAGAAACAGAGTGTGAAAGAAATGCTTGATATCTTTAAAGAAATTAAAGTGAGAGAATCAAAAGTCTGACTAAAGAACAAGAGATTATAACAAAAAAAGTCAGGGTGGATTAGAAAAGAATCACAGAAAAGAATCATAAATAGGACTACTAGAAAGAAAAAAATACAGCAATTTAAATTAAAAATATAAGAGACAGGTCAGCAGATTAAACATGGTTGACAACAATCAGTGAAGTGGAAGAAACATATTAAGAAATAACCCAGAAAATAGCACAGATAAGCAAAGAAATATATATATGTATATATATTTAACATATCCATCCTGCAGATACAAGAAGATATTCTAAAATTTAAAATCCTTTGCTAGTCTTCTAATTTACAACCTTAGCAAAGATTAAAGTCAGTTCACGAAGCTAGTTTTTAATATTAACGTGAAAATACTGTATTTTTCATTGTTAAAAGTGAATGATACCTTGAGTAAATAATGGTCAAAGAAGATCCATTTTTGTGAATAATATTAAACCATGGATCTGAGAAACTTGATGAAACCAAATCAGAATAAATAGACAAACACAAAATATAAATCTCACAAACAGAAAAATAAAAGTGAATGTTACCTAAAATACAGTATGAATAACAATAATTAGTCTACAAAAATTCCATTTCCTGTAAAATCAATTTTATGTAAAATTAATTTCATGTAAAGTTAATAGAAACTGTACATTTTGAAAATATCTTACATTATACATTATATTTAAGAGAAATTTTAAGAGACTAAATTCAATTTTTAAATTTCCAAATATTTTGAAATCTGTTTAAATAAAGGCAGAGTAGTAACAATTAAATTTAGTCAATTTCATATTCAAAATGTATGTACCAGTATAAATACCATGTGCTAATATATTCATTTTGTTCTTTAGTCCTAAAGTAATTTTAAAATTGAGGATCTACTCTACATAATATAGAAAATATTATTTTCAGAAAATTATAATTAAACTGTAAATCACTCAACACTATGCAAATTATATTTTTATATAAAAGAAAGACCTGATCAATAAATATGACTAGTCCTCAGTTAGTCAATGCATATATATTAAGCTATTGTGTACCCAGTATAAGATATACTCTGTGGAGGACACAGGCAAGTAGGGATTTGTATTTAATTGAAAACACAAGAGTGCACGCTTTTTTTTTTAGAAATTAAAGAAAACACGCCGTAAATGATAAAGTGCATGTAGAAAAACCAAAAATCAAAGATGCAATGTGAGTACAGCTGGCCCTCCATACCTAGGGTTTCGTATCCTCAGATTCAATCCACAGTGGATCAAGAATATTCGGAAAAAAAATTCCAGAAAGTTCCCAAAGCAAAATTTGAATTTGTCACACCTCTGACAACTATTAACGTAGCAATTATATTGTATGAGGCATTATAAGTAAACTAGAGATGATTTAAGTATCCGGGAGAAGGTGCATAGGTTAAATGCAAACACTATGCCATTTTATATAAGGGACTTGTGCATGCATTGGTAAATTTTGGTAACCATGGGGGTCCTGGAGCCAATCCTACCTGCAGATACTGAAGGGCTATGGTACTCACCTGTTTCATAAACTATTACAATGTTATCATATGTAATAGATTCAAAATTATTTGAACTAGGTTTAAATATTCAAATTAATGATTTTAAATTTATTCACTACCTTAAATTCTTTGCAAATACTCACACATTCATATTCTTTCTTCCTCTCCCTCTCCCTCTCTCTGTCTCTCTCTCCCTCCCTTTCTCTCTCTTCTATATAGACAAATTCAATCATGTGGTTATTTTTTTAAAGTATAGTGTAAATGTCTTAAATGCTGTTTATTAATATTTTAACCAAATTTGCATCTTAAATGGATTTGCTCATGTATATTCAATCTAAAAAGGCTCATCTAGATAATAATATTACTGAAGTACATATACAGTATCATATAAATTGTATCAAAACTCATGAAAATTTAGCAAAATATTTACACTGTAAAGTTACAGGCAGTTTAAATACACATAATAGTATTGCCATATATTTTGTATACATTTAAAACTGTTATTTTAGGAGTTTTGGTATTAAAAATAAAACAAAACATAAATATTGCATTAGGATCTTAAATTAATGTTAAAAGTAACTATTTGAGATCAATAAATAATGCTAAATAAAAACATCCTGTTTTAGCTTACTGGTTGACATACATTTGTTAGATAAATAAATGACTGACCAAAACGATCTATTGGCAAAAAGTCAAGATAAATTCCTATGAAACTAAGAATTACAATTTTATTTTTACTTCAGAAAAATTTAATAGTTGCTTTCAAAAGTGGTTTACACTACTAGCTACTATTTAAAATTGATGTTCCCCTGTACTTACTTTGCTACAATTTACTGTATGGATGACAAAATTTACCTCCCAATAATGGTGCAAATTCATGAAAAAATAGAGTGTTTTTTAATCTGTTTTAATTATTTATTTGTTGTAGCAATAATAAGTGTGTATATTAGATCAGTGTTCTGAGCCCTACAGTCTTTAAGAAAAAGTGAACACTTTTTTAAAAACACAGGTCATAAAGAACAATAGTGATGTACATTAAACATACTTTCTTAAAACCTTCGTTCAATCCTGGCAGAGACCACAACTAATTTAGAGCTTCTCATTTATTTCCTATCAAACATTTGGCTATAGTATAATAAAAGAATAGCAAAACCCAACATTTTTTGAAAGGTTCCACTTGCTTGAAGTGTAGATGCTGAAGCCAAAATTGAAAATGACTGGATTTTCCTATAAACTAGTTGACCTGTTTATTCCAGAAATGGTCACCATTCAGCCATAGTAACCATGACAAATCAACACCTTGAAGATTTATTGAATGTACCAGTTTATGTTCAGTAAATGTTCATATGTATGGCTTTACATAGACTCTTTGAATACTACAAATTATCAACTACAGATATTTTTTAAGTAAAATTTTTCTTGGGTAGGAATAATAGTAAATGACAAATCATAAGTTAAAACTCTTTCCCAATTCTGAGAACTGTAGGCAGAAAAGGAAGGAAAGTATAGAGTGGCTAAAATTAACATAGCTTATTTGAATGTAAAGATTAATTTGAAAACACTTCAAGTTCAGAATATTGTGGTACCTCTTAAAAATGGGGATGGAGTGTACATTTAAGTGTGAGACAAGACAGGTGGGGAACTTTAGTCCTACCACTGATGGACTTGCATATCCACAGAACTGGTCCTCAGAACAGAATCAGTGCCTGGGGAACATAAAGGAGAAAGTCAGAGTGATGGAGAAAAAAAAAAAAAAAAATTACATATGTAGCTAACTAGACTCCTTGATGAATAGAAAGAAAAGCTCTTGAAAATAAGGCCTAATTTACAGTGTTTATAAGTGAAGTTACGAGGAAATAGTAAATAGTACTTTTCTAGTTTCTAGAAATGGATAAATAGTAAACGACAACAAGTATCTTATTTGTTTTATAATATCTTTAGCACAAACTAAAGTGAAACAACTGTAATGGAGGGTAGGAAAAAATCAACAAAGTTTTCTTAAAGTTTTCAGACCAAATGCCAACGTTAAAACAACAATATTAAGTACATATAAATGAAGGTGGTTTAACTCAGACAGGCTGGCAAATATAACATTTAAGTGAAAAAAAGCACCAAAATGCTGCCTTCTCTATTAAAACCCCAAAGAATTTTAATTTAAACTTAGAGTTTTAAGTAAAACATTACACATTAATTATCCAGTCTCCAAGGACATGCAAAATACGTCTTTTTGCAGGAAGTTGGTTCAGCATTGACTAGTTGCCACCTGTCAAACTAAGGAAGTTTTAAAGAGAATTGAATGCAGAGGTTTAGAAAGGTAGAGGAATTAAGATAATATATACATGTATAAATAATTGGTATAGCTCTTATATATAATTATATATAAGAATTATAGTTACAATTCTCTGTGAAACTATACTTTTAAAATGAAGAGAAGAATATTGCTATTGGGAAAGTTTTCATTTACATCTTTTAAAGGTAAGAAAATATATTATCATCTACATAAATTGTCACTTTTTTGTTTTAAGAAAAATAACTTCAATCAAAAAAAAAATTCAAGTTTAAAGATTTATGTCCTTATAATCCACAAATCTTTTAAAATTTATTTCCAAATGTTTATTTGTTCAAATAAATAAATGATGAAGCTGTAAATTAAATACACAAATGGTGAATAATGGTATCTAAATGAATTAATAGGAATTTCTTATATGCAAAATATGTCATTAATATATATTTATCTTCAAAGTTTACATATATATAATACAAGTAACTGAACTTAAAACACAGGAAATCATCATGCCTAAGAGTCTGATGTGGATTATAAGCCAGTCATTCAATAAATGAGAAACTTTAATCAAAAGCTCCAGACCAAACACCATTAACTGTAGTAAAGCTTCCTTTGGGAGAGCTTCATGTTACCTGAAATTTTCGCTCGTAGGAAACTAAGGGAGTTGTTGTAATCTACCTCCATCTTCCAATGGTGTTTTGCATATTGCCATGTGCACAGTTTCAAAATATGAATATTTACATGTAACTGGAAAACTATATTCAAATTAAACATTTAAGAATAAGAAAATATATTTTGTTTTTAGACTTGGTATTGCCATTCCCCACCCTCATTCTGCTTTTCTTCCTATAACCAGCCATTTAAAAATGCTTGAGGCATAACCCTTTGTTTAAATGCATTCTTTTTAAAAATAAATTTATTTATTTTATTTTTGGCTGTGTTGGGTGTTCGTTGCTGCAAGCAGGCTTTCTCTAGTTGCAGCAAGAGGGCTTCTCATTGTGGTGGCTTCTCTTGTTGCAGGGCACGGGCTCTAGGCGCGTGGGCGTCAGTAGTTGTGGCTCGCGGGCTCTAGAGCGCAGGCTCAGTAGTTGTGGCTCACGGGCTTAGTTGCTCTGCGGCATGTGGGATCTTCCGGGACAGGGCTCGAACCCGTGTCCCCGTCATTGGCGGGCGGATTCTTAACCACTGCGCCACCAGGGAAGCCCTAAATGCATTCTTATAAGATGTGTATTGTGGTTTTGTGCTCACGTATTTTAAATTTATAAACATATTTTGCTCCAGAGTTCCTTCTGCTTCTTACTTTGTTTTAATACAACATAATATTTTTAAGATCTATATATTTTCTGTGTTACATTTAGACTGAGGGAGCCAGCTCCCAAGATGGCCCCCAATGATTCACACTTCTTGGGAATAATGTGCATGTGTGATTGCCTCCTGTGTTGAATCAGAGCTGGCTCTGTGTGACCAATAGGAGGCGGTAGATAAGCAGCTGGGTGACTTCTGCTGCTGGGTCATAAAAAGCAGTATGGCTTCTGCCTGACTCTTTCTGTCTTAGGACTCGTGGCCAAGGAATCAAGTGGGGGAGGAAACCCAGGCCCAAGGGAGAGGCCACATTTAGACATTCCAGTCAACAGACCCAGCCAAGGTCGTAACCAAGAGCCAACTTCAAATGTCAAAAATGTGAGTCAGTTTTCAGATAATTCCAGTCTCTCCTCTTTGTGTAGCTCCAGCTGAGGCCAAATGGAATGAGATGTGCTGTCCGTATCAAATTTCAGGCCAGTAAGTATGTGCGTTTGGGAGTTCTGAGAAGTTAAGTGCCAAGCAGAGATCAGATGTGCAAGAAATTTGTTGTGAAAAATGCTTGTGGAGGACAAAGTGGGGTGGCGGGGGGAGCACAAGGAGAGAAGAGCTTTCAGACTGTGATGCAAGTATGACAGTTTTATAAAGAGGGAAGGAAGGGCTTCCCTGGTGGCGCAGTGGTTGAGGGTCCGCCTGCCGATGCAGGGGACACGGGTTCGTGCCCCGGTCCGAGAGGATCCCACATGCCGCGGAGCGGCTGGGCTCGTGAGCCATGGCCGCTGAGCCTGCGCGTCTGGAGCCTGTGCTCCGCAGCGGAAGAGGCCGCAGCAGTGAGAGGCCCGCGTACCACAAAAAAAAAAAAAAAAAAAAAAGAGGGAAGGAAGAAAGGAGAGTTGGTTAAAAAGAATTTCAGACTACACTGCATTTCCAAAAAATCGTGACTAGGCTGATGGGAACTCCCTAGACAAAAGTTGCCCATAAAGGAGTCCGGATCAGGCAAAAATGACTTTGGTCTAGTTCCTTCACCATGCTCAGTCACTGGCTGGGAGAAACCCTGGGAGAAGGGCCGTGGCATGAACACCATAGCAGATTTGATGATGTAGTAACTGGAGACTGTCAATGACCTCCTATGTTCCATGAAGGTTCTTTTCACGGCTGCCACTGCCTACTCCATTCAATGCACAGATCCACTTACCTATGAATCTTTGGGTAGCAGCCCCTCATACCTTCCATGGACTTCTCCTGGACTTCTCCTTAAAAAGTTTTATTTCTGGGCTTCCCTGGTGGTGCAGTGGTTGAGAATCCGCGTGCCGATGCAGGGGACACGGGTTCGTGCCCCGGCCCGGGAAGATCCCACA
>NC_041221.1:55530005-55606172 GCF_002837175.3 Physeter macrocephalus
GAGCCTGTGCGTCCGGAGCCTGTGCTCCGCAACGGGAGAGGCCACAGCAGTGAGAGGCCTGCGTACCACAAAAAAGAAAAAAGTTTTATTTCACTGGCTCTGATGGTGCTACACACCAGTGATTTTCTCTGGCTACTCCCCAGTCTCCTTGGCTGATTCATCTTTCTTTGTATAACCTTTGAAATAAGGGGTCTCCTCAGGAACTGGCCATAGGTCCTCCTCCTAGAAGATGAAAATGAGTGGAACAAACGACTGCCCTCATCAGTGCAGCTCAGCTGCTCTCAGGGTCACAACTGGTATTATGTCCCACCTCCGTGGTCATTACATCTATTCATCTCCAACCTCTGCAGGTCTTGGTGACTGTATATATATAAAGGGAGTCAAAGAAAGAGAATTATTATAAGGAACTGGTTCATGCGATAATGGAGGCTGAAAAGTCTCAAGTTCTGTAACTGACAAGCTGGAGACCTGCGAGAGCTGATACATAACTCCAGTCTGAGTCTGAAGCCCTGAGAACCAGTAAAGGCTCAAGACCCACAAAGAGCTGATTCTTCAGTTTTAGTCCAAAGGCTGAAAAAGACCAATATCTCAGGTGCAGCAGTCAGGGAGGAGGAGTTCCGTCCTACTGGAGGCAGGATCAGCCTTTTTGTTACATTTACGCCTTTAGCTAATTGGCTGAGGGCCACCCACATTAGGGAGGGCAATCTACTTTAGGCAGCTTACCAATTCAAATGTTAATCTCATCCAGAAACGCCCTTACAGACATGCCTAGAATAATGCTTGATCAAATATTTGGGTGGCCCGGTCTAGCGGACGCATAAAATTAACCACCACAGTGACTAACCTGGTGGTACAACCCAGACCTTCTTTCCTGTGGGAGCTGAGCTCTAGGTAATTGCATCATTCTCAGGCCAAGGCTGCTGTGCCTGTCCATTCATAGTTTCATCTAGAAAATATAGTACCTCAAGGTGCCAAAGTGGATGATCCATAATATCAAGATCACCAGCAACAGGAATCAGTTTGTCTACACTGATTAGATTTATTTATTAAATTAAATTAATTTATTTAATTTATTAAAATTAAATTTATTTTAAAAATCTTGTACCAATATGTGTGGTCTTCCTTTTTGTCTATTGTTTAGCACCAGTTAAATGAATTCCTTGCTCATAAATTCTTTGCTATTTGAAGCTAACAGTTCTTCAACGTTCTCATTATTTACTTCAATAAGTCTAATCTCCTTTACAAGCTCTAAGATTTTTTGCTTTGCATCAGTCATTTCCTTAAGCTTTGGAAAAGAGCAATGAACTGTGAGACGAGTGTCTTCCATACTTTTTCCTTGTATGTTGTGTTACAATTTGTCAAAGCCTGATTGATAAGTTTTAAGGAACTCCTTGATGTCAAGACTATTCCATAAATCCTTTAATGGAGGACTGTCACACCAGATACCACACATAATATTTGAGAGGCAAAAAAGACCATTTAAATAGAATCTTCCTAATCAATAACACTACAGTACTACAGGCTAAAAAAAAAAAAAAAGAAAAGACTACTCAGATATGATGTTCCTAATCAATAACAATAGAGGAATGTCTGGGAACATTATTATCAAAAGAGACTTGTTTGCAAGATTTCCCTTCTTCATGTGTTCCATTATGAATAACCATGAAGATAACACTTTCTATAATCATTAAACATCTGCTTTGCAAAGCATTCTTCAACAGTCTCTAAAGGGCCATGCGGTTTGCAGAATGATAAACCAACAACTTGTAGCTTAACAAATTCCACCTAAAAGCAACATTAGCCTATCTTTGGATGCTTCAAGTGCATGGTACTGTTTCCTCCTAGAAATTTGAAATAAACCTACATGATGACAGTCATCTCCAGTGATACCTAGTTTCATCAATATTGAAAATGTGCTTTGTTTATCAATAGTTTTCTGCCATATAATGGGGAGAATCACTACTGTTTCAGTATTAGCAGCTTCACCTATGACCTTCAAATTACATAAGGTAAGGTCTTGTGAATATCTTTCCTTTCCATCTCCTTTTTCTTCAGGTCTTTGAAGATGTTCAGTTCTTTCTGCTGTATCAGCATGGTTCTTAATGACATTCCACAATGACTGAGGTTATCAATACACACAGCACGTGGTTATTTCTCCAGTTTTTTAATACCAACCACACTTTTCATAATTTTTTTCTTGTTTTACTTTCTCACATGTAGAAAATCATTGTATGCTTGGTAAATGAAGACAAGTGCATTACCAGATTATGTCTTTTATAAGCTCTCCTCTACTCAATTCAATTCTCAATTCAATTTAATGTTTACAATTTTCTTCCAATGGATGGGTTTTTCTGGACTTTAGGCTCACCTAATTTTTTAAAAGACATTTTTACTTAATGTAAAGAAGACAATAGATAATGCACAATACTTTTAGACAAAGATGATATTAGGAGAAAAGCTAAGACTGAAACACAATCTATATACATCCTCTCATTCAAACTCTTAAAGCAATTTAGATGTTTTTACTGGCACATCAAACTATGTTTTCAATAATGAATGTGGCGAAATTTTTGCAAGTATTTATGGTGAATATATGGTTAAGAGTTCAGATAACTAGAGACACAGAATATTTGCAATAATATGTGACTCACTGATGACTCACTCACATGAGAAGAGAACATGTTCTTATTTGGACCTATAAGCAAGCATGAGTGGGATATGGCTGTCAAGAGCATTTGAATTTTTTGAGGGTGTCAGTGCAACAATGCTTTCAAACCCAGAAAGAAAATATTATTTACATTTAAAAATATGAGACCACTGGGAAGAAGAAAGATTGATCTGAAAAATAAGAAGACTAAATGAGTGTTCTGTCATAAAAGGAAACATAAGAGAGATTACATAATGAATTATGCCAAGAGTTTGAGAATATATCAAGTTTTATTTTCACATGGAAAGTGGGGATGGCCCTAAATCATCCTAGATTTTTATTATTGATTTAATTATCATTCCAAGTAATGTTTACACTTTTGATGTACCTTAGAAAATAGTAAGATAAATTAAATAGTTGTATTTTGTTAGTAAAGGACATTTTAATATAACACATCAAATAGTAGCTCTGGAAGAATGCCAAAGAGGGGGCAAAAAATGGTTGTCTTTGCGTTCTTGTTAATACTTGTTTTGGTCTCAAGTCTATGCTACCTAATAAGAATGCACCACCACCTTGTGGAAATTCCTTCAAACTACAGACACATCATCCCAAGATCCAGATGGATCCAAGAAACAGACTACCAGATCAACATATTTCATTTTTATTTAATTTAGTTTGACTATTGTTTCTATGTAGCTCAGAACCAAATCTTAGTCTCTCAACCCAGCCTCTCCAACTCTAGTCCCGTCTTTACAACTGTTTGGTTCACTTTCCCACCTGATGCTTTGCTGGCACTTAAAATACCATAACTTCCAAACCAAATTCTTCATGATCGTTCTAGTTCTAGTTAAATGAATGGACACTCATATGGTAGTATTAAGTCACCCAGGTTAAAAATGTTGGCCTTCTTTGACTTCTTCTGCCCTGAAAATCCACTCCACCTTAAACTTAATCGCCAAGTTCTGTTAGTTATCACTCCTAAATGTCTTTCCCATTTTTTCTCTTCTTTTTGTCTCTACTGACAAAATCCTAGATTGTGCCTTCAAATTTGCATACCTAAGCCATTATAACAGTCTTATATCTATGCTTCTAGCGTCTCCTCTTCCCCCACTGCCACTACTGATGCTGTATCTCTCTCCTGTGTTAATCAGTTTACTTGGTTTACTTAGGCATTACAGCCTCCAATACTCTTTTTTTTTTAATTAATTAATTTTTGGCTGTGTCAGGTCTTCGTTGCTGCACGGGCTTTCTCTAGTTGCCGCGAGCAGGGGCTACTCTTCGCTGCAGTGCACGGACTCCCCATTGTGGTGGCTTCTCTTCTGGCGGAGCAATGGCTCTAGGCACGCGGGCTTCAGCAGTTGCGGCACTTGGGCTCAGCAGTTGTGGCACATGGGCCCAGCTGCTCCGCGGCATGTGGGATCCTCCCGGACCAGGGCTCGAACCCGCGTCCCCCACACTGGCAGGTAGACTCCTAACCACTGTACCACCAGGGAAGTCCCTGGCCTCCAATACTCTTAGCAGTGTCTACATGTTCCCTGACTTCTCCCCCACTAGTGTGCTGAATATCTGATGTTCCAACCATAATCTCTACTCCAACCATAATCTCTACTATGTCCCAAATGTGCTCTAGTGCTTTCCTACCTCTGCTGCTATGCTCACACTCTCTCTGGCGTGCCCTCCCACCACATCTGGAAGTCAGAATTCTTGCGAATGTTTGAAAACATTTTCACAGTGATGTTTAGCAAACGAAGACTTTTGACAGAAAAACTGTTTACGCACTCTGAAGAGATATTCCAGTCTGATGTTAAAGGGATATACATGGAGTAACGGCTATTCACTTGACAAGCTAGGTAGCTAAATCCATATTGGTGATGAGTGGCATTAAAAAAGCTGACATAGGGGCTTCCCTGGTGGCGCAGTGGTTGGGAGTCCGCCTGCCGATGCGGGGGGCGCGGGTTCGTGCCCCGGTCCGGGAGGATCCCACGTGCCGCGGAGCGGCTGGGCCCGTGAGCCGTGGCCGCTGGGCCTGCGCGTCCGGAGCCTGTGCTCCGCGACGGGAGCGGCCGCAGCGGTGAGAGGCCCACGTACCGCAAAAAAAAAAAAAAAAAAAAAAAAAAGCTGACATAAGAAGGAAGAGAATGTCTCCTATCATATGTTAATTTTGATTCACTAAAGTTGCTATGTGGCTTTTATTCCTTTTGTATAAAATTCTGAACAGTTATTTAACTTAGAGTTTAGCAGGCATTTTGATCTTCCAGTTTTATTTGCTAGCCCAAATCTCCTTACTGACTAACCTTGCATTTTAATCAAATGAATTTTATGCTTTTCAAAAGAATAATGCATGTAATTTTAGTTTTCAACAGATAACTTTTTTGTACTTGACAATATAGTTTAGGGTGAGTTGATGATAGAGGAACTGGCCATAGGGTGGTAGCTCTGGCTAGTAACTAGAACTGGGTATATGTTTAGAATCAGATCAGATAAGAATTGTAACAGTGGTTTTTCAAGAGATTTGGTGGGGTTGTTAGGAAGCAAAAAAGATCACCTTTTAAGTAAGATATACTAGAGACAGATCAGATGAGCAGTATTCAAAAGATTATTAAACAGAGGAGACAATCTTTGGTCAAGTTTTTAAGCAGCACCAGGGAGAGCTCCCTGCATATGTTAGCCTCCACTTGGAGGAAACTAATGGTCTGTTCTTTTACTGCTGGCAGCTGGGAACTTTTCAGATGGACTTGATTCCCAAAGGTAGTCTATCTGACAGCATAAGTCTCAGTCCTGTTTAGTCCGATCCCAATCCTCAGTGGATGAGGCTCCATACTCATATACCTAAAAATTATTGGGATACATAATCCAGGTCAATTGGGAGTTCAAGCTACAGGATGAATTTTGGTGGAAAGAGATTCTCCTAAAGTCTCAAGGTCTTCTTGGTTAAAGTTTTCTTTCTCCATCATATAATCATCCTTGAGAAATGGGCTGAAAAAAGTCACCTCGCCCAAGAGTATACCTCCCCTGACCCCACATCCCAGGGCAGAGCACAGCCCTGGTTGATACAGTGTTATAAAAGCCAAATTCTCTTTTCCCAATTCTGGGCAACTCTGAAAGGCCATTAAAGCTTCAAGGCCTTCATGGGGTCACCTGAAGTGTTGTTGGGACTATACCATAGCCCAGCTTCTTATTCATCTCAATTCTGCTTCATTCCCTTCTCCCAAAAGTGTCGATCATGAGAACAACCATCATGGAAAAAACATTAAACAATCAGATTGATAGAACAATTCAGCCAGTTGACATCAATCCCAGTCTGTCATTAACCACCACAGTGCTGATACAATGGACACATAAATGGAGTAGCCAGAGTAGCAGGGATGGTAGCTAAGCAATGTCTAAACAACATGAATCCTCACTTGCTAAAGCTGATACAGCAGAATCCCAACCTGCTAGAGACAGAGACCAATACTGAGCACCTAATATGGCACAGCTCCTTGAGGAACCAATTGGCCATTTGATGGCAAGTTTATTATATTTGATCCCTTCTACTATGGGATCACTTGGTTGGTAACTGACATGTATTCCAAGGGTGAGTGTGACTTTATTGTCCACAGAGTTTTAACTAGCACCACCATTCAAGGACTTATGGAATGTTTGATACACTGATACGTCATCCTTTATAACTTTTCATTAGAGCTATGGGCCCACTTTACAGAAAAGGGAGTGTAATAGTGAGCACATGACCGTGAAGTCCACCGGTCCTGTCACATACCATGCACACAGTAGTTGATGGCCTCATAGAGAATGTAATGGCCTACTAAAAACACAGCTGAGGTGCCAGCTGGAAGATGATACCCTGCAAGCATGATGGGTGTTATCTTCCTGGACACAGTGTACATGCTAAATCAATGACTACTGTAGAGTGCAATGATCCCAGTAGACAGAGTATATGGGTCTGGGAACCAAAGATGGAAGCAGGAGTGGCCATGCCTACCATCATTCTCAGTGACCCACTTGAAAACTTTATGCTTCCCAACTCTGCAACTCGGTCAGGGAAAACAGAAAGAGTCTCACTGAACACTAAGCTACAACTGCAGGGGTAAGAGCTCCCTTCTCTGAAGGAGAACTTGATAGGTTGCCTAAGCACTCTGAACAACTTTTGCCAAGGTACTCAGCAAGGAAAAAGAGAAATTGCCATTCTGGCAGAAGTAATTAACCCAGCCCATGAAGAGGAGGTAGGAATGCTGTTACACAATGGGGATAAGAAGGAATGAATATATTTGCCATCCAGGTTGTCAAATGAGATATGCATGAGACAAGAGCAGCAGCCTCAAAAGAGTGTGGTAAGAGGACCTTGTACCCCTCAGATCAGGGTCTTGCCACCCCCACCAGATAAGTCATCTAGACCAGCAGAGTTGCCAAGGATGAGGCAAATCTAGAATAGAAAATAGAGGAAGGAGATGCTGAGTATCAGTTGCAGCACCAGAGGCTGGAGATCAACCACTAAACTTTATCTTATTTGTTTTGCTGAGGAAAAGAGGCCCATCAGAGCCCTGAAGGAGTTGCTCTTGACCTCCTCTAAAGCAAGTGGAGGCAAGTAGCTCAAGGGTTGGACCGTGAGAGATGCTGTGCTGTCCTGTTCAAATCCTCTTTTCAGGACTGAAGAAATGATTCTTCAGCTGCTGGGAAGTTTGTTGAAGGCTTTCAGATCTGTTCTCAGCCCCTCACAGAATTACCATAAGCTTCAGAGAGCCAGACAGCTGTCTTGCCTCTCAGAGAAGCCCCCATCCAATGACTAGTAAATATGGGGTTATAAAGGCTAGGCTCCCTCACCTTAACTTAGGACAACCTTGAAGGACCATCCCAGCTTCAACCATGAGGTTGGCTGAGACCTTTTTTGCATTTGCATCACAGCCCAAATTCTCCTTCTACTTAATCCCGTTTCCTTCCTTTTCCAAAAAACACCCTAGTCAACTTCCTGCATACTAATCTTCCATTTCAAAGTCTGCTTCCCAGGGCACTTAATCTGATATCTACAACAGTAAGTGAGTTAGGTACTTCTGAAAATTATATACACTTTTGTTAATGGCTAAAACAGATATAACCTTCATGGTCTGTGAAAGAAATACCCATTATATTGTGTGTACTCAGTTGTATCATCGATGTGTTCAATTTATGGAAAAGTATAAGTTCTCTGGAGTTATTCTGATTTTTATCCAGTAGGAATGTAGATATGTACATTTCAAAACATCCTTAAATGTTGGGAAGATACCTTAATACTGAAGAGAACTAAAGTTATAAATCCTTAATGTCCATATCCCATAATCATAGCCAAAGATTACATCATATATATAAATTAATTTTCAACCACAATATCCCAGGTTTTAGTTTCAGGAGGATCATTACTCAAGTAGAGTAAACTCTACTCTATTATCCATCATGAGCAAGAAAAGGAATGTGTTGATTAATTATATTCTTTTTAATGGAGATTCCATACCTACTATGTTTGAATTATCAATTTTCAAATAATTCAACACATCAATATACATTTAAGATCCAGGTGACTAAAAATAATCTAACACTTTTTTTTACAATGCAAAAGTCATTTTAGGATCTTTTTACATCACACATTTATCAATATAGACATTGTCATTTAGACTTGCAGGAACAACTACTAATGGAGACTTCTGCTGTTGGGTCACAGAATAATTATTATACTGTTATAACACAGTTTGAACTACATGTTCTAGTGGTAAAGACCACTGGAGACCGTCATGCTATATCTTAACTGTACCCCACAGTTGAAAAGGAATAGATGAAGTGTTTGTTTAGCTTTCAAGTTAGAAACTAGTTGGTCAGTATATGCAACATAAGAATAACTGGGGGACAAAAGTGAACAGTAGTAGTAAGCTAATGCAAAAATATGATAGGCTAGGGTTGAGTAACGTATATCTATCCCCTCAGCTCCATGGAAATCATTGGCGACGTGAAGCTCCTTCATTAGCATCTTTGCTCACGAAAGAAGAGAAGGTTGCTCTGATAGATTTCCTCTGAACAACTACAACTCATTTTATGAATACATCTGACATGTACTCAGTATCATTTCAGTGCTTACACTACCTTGTTGTCAAGGAAACAGCCATCAGGATCACTTAGGAAGTAGTGAAAAGAAACCTGTAAAAGAAGAGAAGTATATTGTATGTTGCAGTAGTAAGAGTTTCCTTCTCTGAAGGAGAACTTGATAGGTTTCCAATGTTAATGAATAGAACCCAAACTCACTGCAAAACATGAAATCTGAGCATGACAGAAAAGATGTTATGAACAATGCTTGTTGATGGCAGAAAATTAACAAGGGTGAACTGGCCTTATATTTACAGAGAGATTTAGTACATAATATACTCATTATATCCAACATAAGGTATGCTATGTCCACATTTGAAAATTAATAAACTGGTTGAATGTAGTAAGTTAGTCATTGTTTTTAAATTAGTTACTATAAGCAAGTACATAAGCAGTTGACCAAATGCAACTAAGTTATTTCAAGTCATAAATTCACTTGCTTGGGGGATGTGTTTTTGTTAAAGTCACTATATTGAAATGATTAAGAGCTCAGCTTCTAAGTCAAGTATCCTTGTGATCAAATTGCAGCTAACTTCCAAAGGGAGAAAAAAAGATGGCACCTTCAGAAGGGCTTAAATAAAAATCATTGAATGGAGGAATTATTTGCAGAGGTGGGGGAAAGTTGAAAGGAACAACAAGGGATGCTGAATAACTCAGGGACTCGCAAAAATGGGAAGCCATTGCTACCCCCAAGACCTCAAGAAACAGTATTACCAGAATTTGGTGAAACACCAACAGGAGCACCCAACAGGAGCTACGACTGTATGGGAAACAGACTCTCCACAGCCAGGCAGGAAGGGAGCAGGGTGGCAGTAGGGTAGGGAAAAATAACACCACTTCCCTCTTCTTTCACTTTTAAGACTCCTGCTGAGATCTCCCTTGTGTTGAAGGCTCCCAGAAGCCAGGAGAAAAGGAAGCCTGGATGATGCAGTTTGAATAGTTTTGCCTCCCGCAGCAGGGGAGAGGAGAACAGAAAATTGATCTAGGGAAGCAAATGGAAAATGATAGCTAACATATCCGCTTGTTGGTTATATTACCTGAGACATATTACTTCTGTCTCTGTTTCATCATCTCCAAAATCCAGCTAATAATAGTATCTTCTTCATAGGGATATTGTGGAAATAATATATGAAAATAGCTAGAAAATCATAACTACTCAATAAAACTTAGCTATTATTTTTTTCCAAGTCAGTTTTTTTAAAATAAAAATTGGCAAAGTAATTCATGCTGTGAGATGTGGAGAGGATAACTTGGGAAGCTGGAAATTTGGAAGAGATTCAAAACATAAAGGCCTAAACATATACAACAGTGTTAACACTAAATGGAACATTACTTTAACATTTATTTTTTGCATTCCTCCAAAAAATACTTTTCCAATTATGAAAAGCAATTCTTTCTTCGTTGTACAATGTGTAAACAAAGTCTCTAGTTTTAATCTCCCAATAGCAGAGGCATCAACTTCTTTCACATTCAGAGCTAGTTGGGGGTCTGCAATCTGAACACAGAAAAATGGCTCCCCAAAGATGCCCAGGTCCTAATTCTTAGAACCTGTGAATATGTTACCTTATACCGCACAGGAACTTTACATCTAGGATTAACTTAAGGATCTTAAAATGAAGAGATTGTCCTGGATTACCCAAGTGGGCCCAAAG
The DNA here is from genome assembly GCF_002837175.3 of Physeter macrocephalus. Taxonomy (NCBI): domain Eukaryota; kingdom Metazoa; phylum Chordata; class Mammalia; order Artiodactyla; family Physeteridae; genus Physeter; species Physeter macrocephalus. The sequence goes on from NC_041221.1 coordinate 55,540,413, forward strand.
TAACCACAGGGTTCCTGAGGAGAGGAAGGCAAGAGGGTCAGAGTGACAGAAAGCAACGTAATGACAGAAGCAGAGGTTTGAGTGACTTGAGGAAGGGGTGATGAATCAAAGAATGCATGTAGTCTCTAGAAGCTGGAAAAGGCAAAGAAACGGATTCTCCTCTAGAGCCTCCAGAGGAATGCAGCCCTGTAGACACCTTGTGTTTAGAACTTTAGCTGTAGAACTATAAGGTAATACACCTGTGTAATTTTAAGGCACTAAGTTTGTGGTCATTTGCTACAGCAGAAATAAGAAACGAAACAGGGTCTCTGCTAATTGTTACTTTCTGACATCCCAGATCCATTTTCCACCCTTTCCTGTTTGGGTCTGTGCCATAGGAGGCTAATCTTTGGCTTCTAGCTGAGATCCATGAATGGGGAGGCACTGGCAGGAATGGGGAAGGCGAAGAGAGACGCTAGAGTACTTATCCCTGTCCTGCCCACAGATCACTGCATTTTTGGCCTTTGATGGTGTCTCTCTATAGCCTTCATTCATAATAGGTATACTTACTTCCACAGCTTCAGGATCCTAGGCCTAGGGCTGGTCACTGCCCACGGTGGCTAGTCCCAAATGCTTCACTACCCCTGTTGGTTCCCTTAACCCTGCCCACACTTCCCTAAATCCTTAATAATTCTCCGGTTAAGCGCTTTGAGTGTGCCATTTCTTTGCTGCTGGTAAACTGTCTGATTCAATACAGAATATCTATTTTCATATTCATTTAAGACTGAATTAGTTGAGTCTTACATTTTCCTTGACGTGCTCTGAAAGAACACCAAGCATAAGAAAGTTTAAGACAGTGCAATCATCTACCAGTAATTAAAATTATAGTTTGTTCATCTTTTGAATTGAGTTATGACATGTCTGTCTCCACTTTAGAAAAACTGAATCCTCCTTCACTTAAAAAGCCCACAAAAAGTGTTACCAAACATACCTTTAGAGAGTAAATACTTTCAAGTGTTTTAGGCACTTTAAATTATTTAACAAAGGCACAAAGATGAGTGGAGAGAAATGCTTTTCATGACGTAATACAGTTCATTGCAATACTGAAGGTCAATCGGATAGACATAACAGATCATTACAGGAATAAATAAATGGTAACTAGAATTTAATTTTTAAAATGTATGTGCCCATCAGGAGCACATTTATTTTGTTTATAATCTATCAAAACTATTATTTAACATGGCTGCTTTTAGAAACTATATAAATGAAATGTCAAATACCTGGATTGCTCAAAAATATTTAGTCAATCTTCAGGAGATTTGCTATAATATGGAAAATAAGTATCCAAAATGACTGATATCTGAAATGCATTTGTCACTTTATCTCGAGATTATTAAGTGTATATATATATATATATATATATACTTAATAATGTATATATATATACTTAATAATATATGTATAATTAATATATATGTATATATATACACTTAATAACATATATATATATACTCTTAATTAATACACTTAATTACACCTAAGTGAGAGTTGGTCAAAGTTGCCAGAAGAAGAAACTTTCTTCTGTACATGCTTAAATCACAAACATTCACACTTTATTGAATTAGAAAAATTAGGTAAAGAAATAAGATAGCATAATTTAAAGACCCCTCCACCAGTCCCCTCAAATTGGTCAAATAACTGTATTTCATAGAAATCATGAAATCCTCTCTCCTTTTGGAAAATATCAAGCCCTACAAGATTAATTTATGCTGTACGGGCAGATGATGAAAGATTCTGGGAAATAAAGCCAAAGTGGGCTTGAGATTTCTCACATCAATTAAAATTGTTTTCAGTTACCATTTTGCTACAGAGTCTACCCTGACTCAACTCTTTCCACATTGTTCACGGATGAATGTCACAAAGGAGAACAGAGGACTGAGGATGACTGCGGACACATTACTGCTCCTGGAAATGCCATAGAGTCTTACATATAGAGACACGATAGTGTCAGTTTTACAGTCTCACTGAAACAAAGATACAAGAACAGGTTTCACTCTCTAGATATTGCATACTAAAAAGAAAAAAGCCTCAAATCAAAGGGTTGTGAAAATACAAAATTAACTAAATACGTACACTAAGATTATAATTTTAGCACTTGCATTTAACTATAAAATAGGCTCCTGTCTCTACAGGCTTATTCAGAGCAGAAAAGATTCATACATACATTGTCTGCACTAATTACTTGTTTGAACTACCCTAAGCTGCCTTCATTAGAGTCACTGGTACTCGTTAGTAAAACATAACGTGCTTGAAGTGTACAAGTATGGATGAATGCTTGCCCTTCCAAGCTCAATTTAACATTTTTACACAATATTGTAATAAATAATTTGTACTTTACAAGAGAACTAAAGATAGGACTGTAATTAATATACATGATAATTAGTCTGTCTTTGGTATGAGGTATCAGTGCCTCTTTAACTTGATGTGTACTATATTGTAATATACATGGAATCTACATTATAGTAGTGTGATATATTACACATTACATCATGGATAGTACTTATAAAATCTATGCACAACATTCATAAATATGTGCTTCTATTAGTATTTTTGCATGTTGTATATATATAATATTCCTCTGGCATCTCTAAGAAAACAACAAAACTATATATTTCTACATGGCTAGAAAAATTATAATCATCAGCAATCTATTAACTAGCAATTATGTTTTTAGTGTATTTCGCATTCTGAAGTCTTTTGCCACTTGAACAGGAACATACATCTACAATGTCCTTCCTAATGCTACTACTATATACCATCAATGATAATAACTATAGTACTAATAATGATAGTTATACTGCCTTAACTACAATGCCTATAGAACAAAACTGCTTTCTATTTACAAATCATTTTCACATCCATTACCTTATTTTGTTCACATCAACCTTGTGATATTCAAATATAATCTTTAATGATAGGGGTATGCATTGCAGGCAGTAGGAAAGAAAAATTATATTATGCCTCATTTATCTCTTGCAAGTAAGGGTTACACTTGACCTTCCCTGTGAATAGACTTTCATGCATGCGTGCCTTTATGAAATCTTATGCAGGTACCTTCAAAATGGGTTTTCTAGGTTGGTGCTTGAAAACCAACCAAACATTAGCTGATATGGGGCTGCCTCAACCCATCAGGCGCATCAGTTGAGAGCAATGAGGGTACCTGACTGGCCACATGAAAATAGGGAACAAATCTAGAATGCACAAGCCAGGGCTGAGAGAACAGGACCTACTGCATGATAGTCCAGATCACAATGCTGGGCACTAGAGCTCAGTCAGGAGCAGTGTGGGTATCCAAACAACACCCACAGAGTTCAAAGTTTGGCAGAATGGCTCCTCAGGCATGCAGACCACAGTACTATAAGAAGTGAAAGGTCAGGGAGCCTGATTCCTCCAGCTCCATTTGTCTTTCTCAGGATTGCTTTGGGTATTTGGGGTCTTTCATGTTTCCATACTTACAATAGTGAAGACATGGAAGCAACCTAAATGTCCATCAACAGAGGAATGGATAAAAAAGATGTGGTACATATATAGAATGGAGTATTAGCCGTAAAAAAAAAAAACAATGAAGTAATGCCATTTGCAGCAACATGGATGGAGCTAGAGACTATCATACTAAGTGAAGTAAGTCAGATAAAGACAAATATCATGTGATATTGCTTATATGTGGACTCTAAAAAAAAGATACAAATGATATTTACAAAACAGAAACTGACTCACAGACTTCAAAAACAAACTTCTGGTTACCAAAGGGGAACGGTGGGGTGGGGGAGGCATAAATTAGGAGTTTGGGATTAACATATACACACTACTATATATAAAATTGATAATCAACGGGGACATACTGGATAACACAGGGAACTCTACTTAATATTGTGTAATGACCTATATGAGAAGGGAATATGAGGAAGAATGGATATGTATATATGGATTGTGTGGGCCAAAAAGTACCTTCGGTTTTTTGGTAAAAATAAAAGACACATTTTTCATTTTCACCAAGAACTTTATTTAACAATGTATTCACCCTTTTGTTCCACTACCTTCTGCCATTTTTCAGGCAACTTCATAATTCCATCTTCCCAAAACTTATCTTTTTGAGCAAAGAACTGTTCCAGGTGCCTTTTACAGTCTTCCAGGGGACTGAAAATTTTTCCGTTAAGAGAATTTTGTAAAGACCTAAATAAATGGAAATCCGAAGGTGCAATATCTGGTGAATACAGCGAAAGAATCAGAACTTCCCAGCGAAGCTGTAACAGCTTTTGCCTGGTCATCAAAGAAATATGCGGTCTTGCGTTACCCTGATGGAAGATGATGCGTTTTCTGTTGACTAATTCCGGGCGCTTTTCATCGAGTGCCACTTTCAATTGGTCTAATTGGGAGCAGTACTTGTTGGAATTAATCATTTGGTTCAACGGAAGGAGCTCATAATACAGGACTCCCAAGCCCACCATATACACAACATCACCTTCTTTGGATGAAGACTGGCCATTGGTGTGGTTGGTGGTGGTTCATTTTGCTTGCTCCACGATCTCTTCCATTCCACATTGTTGTACAGTATCCACTTTTCATCGCCCGTCACAATTTGTTTTAAAAACAGAACGTTTTCATTACATTTCAGTAGAGAATCGCATGTGGAAATATGGTCAAGAAGGTTTTTTTCATTTCACTTACGTGGAACCCAAACATCAAAGCGATTCACATAACCAAGCTGGTGCAAATGATTTTCAACGCTTGATTTGGATATTTTGAGTATGTCGGCTATCTCTCGCGTGGTTTAATGTGATTGCTCTCAATTATTGTTTCGATTTCATTGCTATCAACTTCAACTGGTCAACCCGACCGTGGAGCATCGTCCAACGAGAAATCTCCAACACAAAACTTCGTAAACCACTTTTGACACGTTTGAGTAGTCACAGCACCTTCTCCATACAGTGCACAAATCTTTTTGTGCGTTTCAGTTGCGTTCTTACCTGTCTTGAAATAATAAAGCATAACATGCCAAAAAAGTTGCTTTTTTTCTTCCATCTTCAATATTAAAATGGCTACACGAAAATTCACCAATTTTGATGTCTTTTTTAAAATTGATATGACAGCTGTCACATACAATCTAACAAAATTGTTTCGAATGAAGTTAAAGACAACTAAGTGATACTAGAACCACCTTATGGAAAAAAACAAACAAAACTTTTGGCCCACCCAATATGACTGAATCACTTTGCTGTATGCCTGAAACTAACACAACATTATAAATCAACTATACTCCAATATAAAATAAAAATTAAATTAAAAAAAAAGAAGTGGAAGGTGTGCTAAAAATCAACTTGCTTCATCATTCTGCCTTCTCAAGAGACCACAGAGCCTATTCCCTTTTCCTTTGATACACCGGGTAACCTGGATATGAAGTGGCATATGAAGTAGATAGAACACCTGGCGGGAACAAGGACCAGGAAACTGAATAATGAACTGGGTGTCTTTTGGCTGCTAAACTGATCTATGGTAATTGCTTACTCACTTCTAGCAGAGACTCTATGTAAACACATGTTCTATGGCACCTTTCCAGGGGTTTTGGAAAGGAAAGGAGGTAGAGTATTGTGCTTATATTACACCTTTTTCAACAACTTTAAATAGATTTGTGGAAGATTTCATCCTCTGAATACTGAAATTCAATCTAAACACTCAGAGATAACTTTCATTTTCTAACTTTTTCCCCCAAGAAATTACAAGTCATCCTAACTAATTTAGACAAGCAACCCACAGTCTCTTTCAGATAACTCTGTAACTACTTTGTAGACAAGGCTTACAACACTTACTTGAAAGACTAGGAATGTGAAAAGTACACATGACTCCAGTGGGAACTTCAGAATGAACTTCAAAGGGCTCTCTTTCTCTAACAGAAAAATGAGAAACCAGGCTGGTTGGCTCTGGTAGAATCTCACTTACTCCAACTTTAGAGAGAAAAATCATTAGAGCCCAGATCTATTTTGGACCAAGGATATTTCGATTACTAGAGAAGAATGCTATAAATGCTAGAGGAGAATTGAACTGTTCTTCATTTGGTTTCAGTTGGAAGTATTTATTTGCCCACCCAAAAAGTTTCCCAAAATATAGCTTATTGAGATTGTTAAAAAAGATAAATATTTAGAAGGACACAACATACTCAGCATATTTTCAGAAAATGTTGTTGATATTAGCAGCAGCAGTTGGTTGTTTATACAACTTTGAAACAAAGACCAATCAAGATAAATCCTACAAGTCCTAACTAGTATACTGATTCAGGATGTGATAGTTAGTAATACTTTCTCTTAACAAAGTATATATAAACTATATATTATAAACATGTCTATAGATACCTTTAGAGTAATGCTTTCTCTTAAAAAGTATATATATGAGACATATATAAAATATGTATTTCATATATGTTTGTAGTTGTGGTGTGTGTGTATCCTACCAACATAGGATATTTTCAGACAATACTGAAATGTCTCAAAGTCTAGAATTATCAGCTACATTATGATCCTACATATATAATTATGCATGTGATGTATAGTTTATAAGTGTTCTATCTTCAAATCAATGCAATATATTACCTCATTTGTATCTTTCTTTTTCTCTCAGTAGATAGATTCTCTGGGAGAATGAGAAAAGCAGCTCCTGACATCTGTGTACTTAGTCTGACACAGCTGGGGCTCAGTATTGCTAGGAGCTGGCCTGGCCCTCACACCTAAGACTCAGTGTTCTCCCGTTTGACCCACCAAAACAGTCTCACAGATATCAACATGAAGCGAGGTTTCTCTGTGACTCTAAAGACCAAGACCACTTCATAATTTTGTCTACTCACAAGACAAAAGCCAAGTCACTGTACAAACCACAGAAATATCAAATATCTCCTGGCTCATTTAAGTGAGCGCTGCTTCTTTAGCAATGACAGCTTTATTTTCCTTCTGGTCTTCCCTCCTTCTAGAAAAGATTGTTAAGATACCCAATCACAAAATTATCCCCACCTTCTGATAGCATCCAATCCAGAGTGTGCAAACCCCCATTTCTTTGAACCCTCCCCCCAAATCACCCAACTAAAGTACAAATCCTCAATTCTTTCTAATACTCTTTTATCAAGACACTCCCAAGTTCTCCATGGTGTGCAGTCTCTCTTGCAGCAATGAACAATAAACCCGACTTGTTCTACTACAAGTGAATTCCTGGTGGTCTTTGGATGGAAGGCATTAACATACATAAAAATCCTACAACAATATTATGTATCACATGATTAATTTTTAAATAAATATAGTGTTATATATGTATAAAATATAATTGTTTTATTATATATGTAATACAGGCATATGGGAGTGTGTGTCTGTAAATGCACAGAAAAATGACTGACTAACAGCCTCTACTCTTAGGGAATGAAGAGGTATTGGGGTGTTTGAAAGAGGGTTTTTGCTTTTGACTTTTTAAAAAAATTTACAAACATATGCTTTTGTATTAATTTTGAAATTACATTTTTTTACTCAGTTATTTCTTTATATATTTTCCCTTACATTTCCAGAGATTGTAACAGTTAGGAATTGTATTTGGTTGTAAGTATCAGAGATGTGTCTGTCTATGGTGAAAGAAATGAGGGGTTTATCCTCTGAATGTAAAGGAAGGCCATGGGCAGAATTCTAAGACAGCCTCCAAGATTCTCAGCCTCCTGCTATATGTGCCTTTTGACTGTAGACAGGACCTGTGAATATTATGGGATGTCACTCCAGTGATTAGGTTACAGTATGTGGCAAAAGCAAAAGGACTTTGCAGATGAAATTAAGGTCCCAAATCAGTTGATTTTTGAGTTGATCACAAGGGAGATTTCATCTCCCTTCATCAGGTGAAAGCCCTTAAAAGAAGGACTGAGCCCTTCCTGAAGGGAGAGATTCTTCTTCTGGCCTCGAGGATGCTAACAGACAAGTTGTTAACTATGGAGATGGCTACATGGCAAAGTCCTGAACTAGATGTTGAGAGTAGTCCCTGGATGACAGTTAGCATGAAAATGGAAACCTCAGTCCTACAACTGCAAGGATATGAATTCTACCAACAACCTGAGTGAGCTTGGAAGCAGATTCTTCCCTCAGTCAAGCCTCCTGATGAGAATGCAGCCTGGCTGACACCTTGACTGCAACCTTGTGAGACCCTGAGCAAAGGACCCCTAAGTGGGTCCTTTGCTCAAGGACCTAGGCCATGCCCAGACTCACGACCCAAGGAAATTGTGAGATAATAAACAGGTGTTGTTTTAGGCCGATAAATTTGTGGTCATTTTTTATGCAGCAATAGATAACTAGCACAACATTTCAGAGATGGTATCATGGCTCTAGAAAATAATTAGAGATCTAGGAAACACTTCCATCTGCTCTCTGTGCCTGGCTTCTTCCGCATGGTCATCCCAAAGATACAATATGGCTGCTGGAGCTCCAGCCACAATGCCCAAGTTCCAATCAAAGAGAAGAGGGGAAATAAGAGCAAGAGAGATGCATGCTAGTCCTGCTACCCTTTAAATAGTTTTCCCACAAGACCCACACATATACCTCCACTTACACCTTGCTGGCCACTCCTATCTACAAGAGAGGTTAGGAAATAGAGTGATTTAGCTGGGAATATATCCAATAGGCAAACAAAAAAACACCAAACAGGATTCTATTAGCAAGGAAGAAGCAGGGTGGGAGAGGAATGGATATTGTGAGCAAACAGCAGTCTCTTCCACAGAGAGAAAAGGAAAAAAAAATTGTTCTGGCAACAGCCTTTCAAATGTTCTTTTTTTCTGCCACAAAAGTTTTCTGGGAGGGTGAGCAAAATAGATAAGGGTGTCACAAGGTGCAAACTTCCAGTCTTAAAATAAATGCCTTGGGGATATAATGTACAGCATGGTGACTACAGTCAATAATACTGTATTGCATATTTTGTAACTTTGAACGGTGATGGGAGAAACTAGTATGAAGAAAGGTTTCTAGTCAATACTAGTTTTCTTGATCTTGCTGCATCTCCGCTGCCCTCAAATGCCTCATACCCTTCTCTGACTTTAAGGAAGGTATGTGTTCACCCATGTGGTACAAGTCCTGCCCTGTGGAGAGACCCACAAATATAAGCTACAGGCAAAGAAACTAGCTGATCCCTTCCCTCATGAGTAATGTTTAAACCCCAAATCCAAAACATGGAGACATAAATCTTACATTTAAGCACTGCCACATTAAATCATTTCTCTTTCCCCTTCTTTCCACCTCACAGAAGGGCCTATGTGTGTCTGAGTGATTAAAGATAGAACCAATGTGATTACTTGAAGATCAGATATAGAGGTCAGCTCACAGCAACTTAAGTTGACAAGGAAGAAGTGAGCTGGGGATGTGCTAGAGACCCATCCACAGGGACAAAAAGAGGAACATGGCAGCCTGTCTAGAAAGCCATGGGCTGCAGCCAGGAGTTGAAGGCAGTGCCTGAAGGGTGTGAAGAGCTCAGACATAAATCAGGCTAACTTTAGGACCTGCTGGGTGACAGAACCAAGTGTCCAAGAATACTGTTCAGGGGAGACACACACTGACATCTGGAGGAGTTCAGCCAAAGGCAGCAGGACTCATCTGGCTGGGAGACCATTAGATAATTCACCAAAGATCTGTAGATAGCCAATGGTTTATAATAATGGACTGGATGTGGACTCTCTGTTAAGACTTTCTGATAATGATGGAAAGACATACGTCTAAACAAAGTAGAAAGTGATGTATCATAAAAAATTATCGGGCTTCCCTGGTGGCGCAGTGGTTGCGCGTCCGCCTGCCGATGCAGGGGAACCGGGTTCGTGCCCCGGTCTGGGAGGATCCCACATGCCGCGGAGCGGCTGGGCCCGTGAGCCATGGCCGCTGGGCCTGCGTGTCCGGAGCCTGTGCCCCGCAACGGGAGAGGCCGCAGCGGAGGGAGGCCCGCGTACCACCAAAAAAAAAAAAAAAAAAAAAATTATCAACGAAGTGCTAAAAATGATAGAATTAATTTGACTTTGGGGAACGCAGGATACTTGAGAAACCTTCTTGAAAGCATATCTTGGGATCCTCCCTAATAGTGATAGTACAAGAGGAAGGGAAAGTGCTTAAAATTATAGAATTAGGCAATAGAAAATTCAGATTGGTGTTCCTGATCAACTGCTGACAAAGCTCCAATCAGGGCAATGGCTGAGGTAAGTTCCTTCTCTCTTCAAGCATCTTATTTCATCATGTACAATGCTATGCATTTGTCCTTTCCCCTATCACCTCACTGTAAAAAGTATATAGGAATGATAATAAAGAATGGGGCAACACAATACTTCAAGCGTCTTTCTTGAGGTCGATTTTTTTTAAGATCTTTATTGAAGTATAATTGATGAACAATAAACTGCACATATTTAAAGTATATAATTTGGTAAGCTTTGATATACACCAGTGAAACTATCACCACAATCAAGATAACGAAACTCCAAATGACACATCACCTCCAAAAGTTCCCTTAAAGGCCCTTTGTAATGCCTCCCTGCCTCCTATCCATTACCTGTCCCATCCCCAAGCCCCTACTTATCCAATTTCTGTCACTATACATTAGTTTGTATTTCCTAGAATTTTATATAAATGGATTCATACAGTATGTCCATCTGTTGGTTTTACTTCTTTCACTCAGCATATGTATTTTGAGCTTCATCCATGTAATAGCATGTATCAATAGTTCATTCCTTTTCATTACTGAGTTGTATTCCATTGTATATCACTCATTTTTAGATACACCATCTTTGTTTCCTTTTTGACATCTTCCTTCCTTTTTTCTTATTGTCAACCTGCTTATCATAGAAACTTTCATAATAACACAGAAAGGTAAAGGAACAGGGAAAAAAATCACCTACAGACAGCTTTGATATTTGAAATAAAAACCAACAAACAAAACTAAACAAAAACCTCTGAAGACTAAAAAGCCTTTTATGAATGTCAAAGAAGTCAATCCTTACAAGAGTTATTCGGTGTCCCTTGATAGATACTGGGGGACGGTTGTGGTGCTATTTCAGTCGTGGTAGCCTTGCCTAGAGCTATCGTTTAGAGCTACCTGTTCAGTCCTTCAAAGGCCATTATGTAAATGTTTTACTTACATAAAGGATGTCTTAATGAGGAGAGGTTATGAAATGAGGCAACATGCTAAATCTAGTAACATAAGGGATATACATGAAAAGTCCTGAAGATCCACAGGCTAATAGCATCCAATAATCTTTATAAATCTGTTACTCCCCAAAGTGAATGGCATGAGCGCTGAGAGGGAATGCAATTTTGATTACCATGTGTTATGAGAAGTATTTCTACTGTTAAACCACAAATAATTTGTTTTTTTTTAACATTAAAAATATTTTTTTTTTTTTTTTTTCGGTACTCGGGCCTCTCACTGCTGTGGCCTCTCCCGTTGTGGAGCACAGGCTCCGGACGCGCAGGCTCAGCGGCCATGGCTCACGGGCTTAGCCGCTCCGCGGCATGTGGGATCTTCCCGGACCGGAACCTGTGTCCCCTGCATCGGCAGGCGGACTCTCAACCACTGCGCCACCAGGGAAGCCCTAACATTAAAAATCTTTAAGTGTCTTCCATCTGCCATGGGATACACTCAGCAGCTGCTTCTTTTAGCCTAGCGAAGATCAACCTGACCTTGACCAATCAGCTTGTACTTTGAAGAGTGTACTTTGTGAAACATGTGAGTAGAGAAGCATTCATGCTTGGCAGAATTTGCTGTCTCTTCTGCTCAGTATTTTACCATGATTAATCCCCATCCATCTCTCTTCACTGCTGCTGCCACTGCTGAAGATGACGCTGTCAGTCTCATATTTCTTCTCTATAGCAGACGCCTTTCAAATGCTGTTGGATTCTGGCTGGGTATGACATTTTATGGGACACTGCTGCCTCCAGTCAGGCTTTTATGGGCTTGTTGGTTTGTGCACATGTGCAGACATTCTGACCCCATGACCTCCAGAATAGATTCTGAGAACAACCGTATCTGACCATTCCAACATTTTGGACATCCCAACTCTTCCCAAGGGCATGGGTGCGAAGAGTGCTCCCTTGTGGTTTTGGCTTACATTCTTCTCACATCAGAAAAACTAGTCTAGGAGAATGTGAAGCCAGGTCAGAAATGCTAACAGAGCAACGATTTTGCTGGCAGCCCTTCAAGTTCCCGGGCATGAATTTGAACATAGGGTAGCTTTTTCACAACACCTTTGTGTTTTTATTATAGTTTAAGTGAGCAGTTCCAAATACGTGAATTACACTTTCTGATATAATCCAATCTGTAGAAAGGGCAATGACTGACAAAAACTCTGGAAAACTTTGAAGCCATTTTATAAAATTCCTTCTCAGATCTAGTCCTTTCTCCTTTCTGAGTCCTGAATCTTGTTGTTAAATGAAAATAGTTACATAAAAAAATGTAGGAATCCATTCTGTGGTATTTCTAGCAATTTTAGTTTGTATTTTCTGTGCTGATTCAGTTTAACAATAGTGAGGTTACTTTTGGTAAGCATTCTAGCATAAGACATTTAAAGATGCAATACAACTTTTTAAAATTATTGCCAAATAGTCTACAAAAAATCTCCCCCCTTAAATCAGAGTTTTAAAGTACAAATGCCAGATTAAAATAATTATAAAGTCTATTTTTTCCCAAATTCCATCTACTGCTAGTAAAGATCTGGGTGCCAGATGAACTGGGTCATCAAGGCCTGTTCCTTTCTTTTGTTCCTCTTGACATTTACTCCACTTTTTCCTTTTCCTCAATAAGCTTTCTCTTACCCTTCTCAAAATGGAATACTTTTCTCTTCTTAGTCTAACATCTATTTTCATCCTCTCTTTTGATGGCTGATAAAGCCGTCATGTACACTCAATTCTTTCTGCACCACTATATTCAAAGGAGTGATGTTCTACCCACTTACCTTTTCTTCCACTTTGAGAGCTGTACTCATGTTTCCTCCTCACTACTGGCATAATTCAAAAGAATATACTTGCCCTGGCACAGCATATCTAAAATCATGTCAGCAGATCTGCAATGACTTGGGTACGGGATTATGGAGAGGCACATCATGTGATGTTCGGGACAGCTAAGCTAAATCAACATCTCAGGATTGGAAGAAACACACCATCAAGACCTAAAAAGAAAAGACTTCTATTTTGTCAAAAACCATAGGAGATTCCAAAGCCAATGAAACTTATCCAGCACTTCTCATCACTATCCCCAATGGTTTGTGCAGCTCATAAAAAGGAGAGTGAATAATAAATTCTAACACTGAGCCAAGAAGACAAAATAGCACATTGTGCCACATTCTGAAGTAAGACATAATTTGAGTCCTGATATTCAAGTGAAAGTCAGCAGGATGCTAGTTATATGTAATAATATAATATCTGATTTAGCATTACAGTTGATGCAGTGATCTTCCTAGGCTATTACACATATCTAGGGAGTGTGGGGAAGATTCTTAAAAATGACAAAGCATTAATTTAACTACATTCAAGTGAGAGCACACATGATATAATAGTTCAATGTTTTTATAACTAGACTGAACACTCTGATAGCAGAGTGGATAGCTACATATTTGTTACTCATATGAATCTTATTACTATATTTTGATAATAGACCCTAAGTAGACTTACAGAAAGTAATACTTGCTCTTTCACTATATGAATGTCTTGTAAATTATGAGATGGTGAAACTATCTAGTTATATTAATATGTTAATATTTACATTTAAATAAAGAAGAGCACAATACTGTCAAACCACAAAAGTTAATTGTAGTCATTCCTTAAGCATTATCTAGGACTTATTCATATTTTAATTCTTGTTGATATGATATGATCGGAAATTTCAGAATAGTAAGTGGTAAAATACATACTTTAAATGCACAACTGAAATAAAATGAGACTGTGCAAAACAGAAGGGTATTTCTTTATAGAATTAACCTGTAGCAAACTAGTTATGGACCATGATGTTTGATGGGATTTTGGTCTATGAAGTTTCAGATTTTGTTCTTATTACATAGCACACTGAATATTATTTTGAAGCCTGCTAATTATTTTCTTGGAAGGAGGGTGTTATGTGTACTATGAAACAGCATTTCAAACATTTCTTTCTGGAATTATATTAAAATATTAAATAATGTTATCATTAGCACATAATTATACATAAAACATATGCTATATACTTTTAATGTTTTTTTATATATCTGTGAGGTATATACAATCCACACACAAAGTCAGTTAAAATAGACCTGTCTTACCATTGTTACCTTTTTGCCTTAATTTTTTTTCATTTTTGGATTGAATTTTGTACAGTGGAGGCATTCCAGATACAAGTCAACAACAGAGAATTGAGAAAAAGCAACAAGGTAATTGTTACCTCTTGCCTGATGAACTCTTAAATCAACAAAGGAGTCCGCTTCTCTGGCTAATCAACGCATGTGGGTCCCCCGCCTGACAGAAGAGCACAGAAGTGAATCTACGCTGCGGGGTTTCTCTCGTTTTCCAATTCAAACATTTGCCACACAAAGTGAATAAAATAAACCTAGAAAAAAATGCCAACGAATACTTGGGGCTATCTATATTTTGGTGGTGATATTAAGAATTAAACTACTCACTCCAATGTTCTGTATCAATAACTATACCATCCTTTCCAGACGCTGCCACCAAGGCAAATGCAGGGGGAATGTCGTCCTTACCATTTTCTGGAATGTAGGCGCTCAGATCAAGTTGAGCCTCTGGCAGCTGGCATAAAGAGATGATTTGACAAAGGGCTTGAAGCAATTCAAATGGTACCTTGATTCTTTCATTTCCACAAGTGTATTCATCTGGGGGGGGGAGCCCGGAGGATTGGGGTATGGACAGAGAAGGGGGCAACCTAACACTGAAAGTTTTACCTTCCCAAAGGGTTAGTCTCTGAGCCTGCAGCCGGGGTTGTGCTTTCTTCTCCACTCTTAGGGTCTAGGAGGTTGGAGGGTCTCCCAGCAGGCAGCCCCCAGGTGGCAGGCAGAGACCCCTGCTCTTTTGGTGCTCGGCACCGTGGGCAGGCGACCTGATTCACTTTTACTTTCGAGTCCCCACTCGGGCCCACCAGTGCGCGACAGAGACAGGCCATCCGGGGCTCTGGTCCCAAAGATGCGTGACAAGCAGATTCACACGAAGGAACTGAGTGGTCTCTCTCGGGGGGCCGCGCTCGCCAACCGGGACGGAAAGAGGTCTGCGGGACGTTGGTTTTTTCCCAAGTCTAGCAGGAATTAGGGCCGGGGGTGTAGATCCAGTTCGATTTTTCCACTTCTTTCAATGGGAAGATGGAATTGAAAAATGCCCTTAAGCGCAGAACACGGGGCGCGGGGAGGGTGGGGGGATTCCAGCACAGGGGTTGGCAAGTTGGAAATCCGGAAGGGAGGAGGCCGAGAGACGGAGATGTGGGGAGGGGGGTCTCTTTGTTTCGCGCTCCTCTTATCCTTGGACTCGGGGCAGGCTAAATTTCTAGCGACCTTTGGTGCTTGAACGCGGGCGAGTGGGGTTCTAGGAAACACCAGAAACGTGATCGCAAAGCTCTGAGCCCTACAGAGAACAGTCAGACAGGGTTTCCTGCGCCCTCGATGAGAGGCTACCTGGGGTAGGGCGGTCGACCTCGCGCCGCGCGGCTGCACCAGGGGGAAGGGATGGCGTTCTTGACCCCTTCCGGGAGGCAAGTGATTAACTCGGTTGAGTTGATCAAATGACGTTCTTTCTGAAAGGGGTCGTCTCCTGCGCCCCTCTCTCAGCTGGTATTTAGCAGGTAGAGGGGCAAAGCAAATTCTCCTCTCAGCCTGAAGTCGCAAAGAATTAATGATTTTAACACCCTGGATCTGGAGGCGTAGAGAATTCTATAATGTACACGCGCCCGGAGCTCATCCTCCATTCACCTTCGCGGAGTCGAATCAGACGGCGACCTTTAAGATTGTCCCTAAAATCATACCTTCCGAACTGACCAGCCATTTACTGGGGTTTGGAGATTTTCCTCCAGCCCCGAAACTACCTTCTCTTCTACGCTCACAATCTGCCGGTAGATGCTACCAATGATTGATTGCCTCCCCCCCACCCCGCTTAAAAACAGCCGCCACCCACGCTCCTCTCAGATACAGTAAACGGCCCCGACACGCTTTAGCCACCAGTTTTATTCGTAGAAAGTAGCTATAACTCTTGACATCACCTCCGCAACCTACCCGAGGACTCCAGCCGAGGACACCTTACTGAGACTGTTTTTTTCGAGCGCTGAATTCTGAGACTTGAGGGAAGGTTATTTGAGGCGTAGTGGTAGATTTCCGGGCTTCCAATTCCCTCCCCCTCTTGGCCGGTAATTTTCTGCTCCTCCTCCTCCTCCTCCTCCTCCTCTTGACCTCCAACAAGGTACCTTCGCCTCCCTTCCCCCCACTCGTTCCCAGTAAACCTCCATCGCGCGTTGGAAATCAATCCTTTGGCGCTAAATTCAGAGCTGCCGGTTGGACAGGATTGCAGTGGGGCAAAGGGTGTCACTTCTTTCGGAAAGAATGTCATTTGATCAACTACACTTGAGTTAACTTGCTCCGGGTTTCCCGAGAGCTCGGGTGGGCCCGTGGGTGTTTTGCTAGATTCGGTGCAGATGTGGTAGTTTTCAGCTGAACGGCCCAGGACCTGGGAGATAAGCTTTTTCGCCCCTCAGGACTCCAATTACCCCCGCGAGAATCCGATGCATTTAATGAAGGCTTTGCCAGAGGTAGGGTTCAGTGCGTCCTTGGGTCAGAACCTCTTAGCACATTGCACTCACTGACTCCAACCTGGGGTCCACGCAGACCTCCGGTCCAGTTAAAAATTGCCTGTTCCTAGTCACGTAGGGTTTCAAAAAAAAAAAAAAAAAAAACTTTAAGAAGGAAGAAAAGGGTTTCACCTGACATGGCCAGCGCTTTTGTGAAATCATAAATGTTTCCAAAAGCACAATTTTAAAGGGAGGGTGCAAATTTCTGTCCTCGCTTGGTCGAAGTCCTACCGGCAGTGAGACGTGGAACCTCGCATTCTCAGGACTGATCTGAGGTTTGCGGCTTCGCCGCTTCCGGGAGCGTGGAATCCTATCTTGACTGGGAACCGAGCAGGAGACCGCACATGAACGCTGCCTCCCTGGCTGCCGTCCGCCAGTAGAGAACAGCAGAACCGCTGATGACAGCCACAGCGGTTACCTGAATTCAGGCTAAGAAGCTCTGCACGCAGAAGAAAATCCTCGCTAATTCACCCAGTTTGTTTTAACTGGTTAATAAAGCAATTGACACTCAACAAAACTACAATCACAGCAGGAGTCCTTGGCAATAAAATAAGAATGACAACTAAAGGTTTGTTGCTGTTAACAACTGCCTTTATTATTATCGTTGCTTAGAATTATTGAAAAAAAAGTAAAAGGAGAGGAAAAAAAGACAATCATTTCATACCCAGTGGTACATAAAGAATATCCCTTCCATTTTTCTCTGAAATTAGAGCGCAGATTCTCTTCGTTCATCCTCATTAAGCCACCACCAGCAACTGGACGAGAGGCAAATTAGTTCTAAACATCCACACCCGGTTCTGGGTGGAATATAAATGGTTAATCGTGACTCCCTTTATACGGCTGTGATTTTATCTGACCTTTGGACGTGATTTAAGATACTGATGGTTTGTATAGCCTTATTCTTATTCCTATCTTACATAGGATAAGTAAAAACAAAAAGTGTGAAAGGGATAAATATACATATATTCCATACCTATTTTCTGAGGTGAATAGAATATGTCCATGCTTCATTTTGACCCCCAAAGTATGTATTTGTGGATATCAGAAAACAGAAATCCTTCAGTTATATATATATTTTATATCTGAACACCTTACTCGTGGAGATTGCCATTCCAATTGTTAGTCTCAAGCCTCATCCTGATGTGGCCTAAACTGAGCATCACCTCCCTGGGAATCAATTCCCAAACAAATCCATAGTTCAGGGAAAGCTGATCGAAGCCGCCTCTCCTTCCCAATCTTGGTTAGCTGGGGAGGAAAACGTTTTCCCCCTTACCGTACATAATTTCCCAAAGAACCTACATAAAATCCACTTATATCTGCCAGAAGTTGTTGGGAAATAAATAAATCCTAACTATGTAATGCTACTTGTCAACTGCAATTAAAGCCTATTTAGATATTTGAAACGTAGCTTGAGAACACGATATTTGTTTAGGAATCTGTATTTGGCATTGTTTGATGTGGAGTGTTTAAATTTTAATCAAAGCAGAGAAAGAAAGCAACAACACACAAAGCGCAGCTGTAAGAGCCCACCAGGCATTTTAGGTGGAAAAGCTGCGTTTTGGAAGGTGTGTACAAGCCCTTGTGGGTGGATGCCACAGACTCAAGTGGAATTTACTAAATCTTAGCATCCCTTTTATATTCAAAAACACGAAAATATATGTGTGATGGCCAGGAGATAATGGGAACTATACTTAATAAGAACTCATATTCTTCTTTTTTCTCTCACCAGTAGAGGAGCTGACAACAGGATTCACACAACTGCTGTTTTTAAGGATAGATTTTTTTGACCTAACAGAATATACAAAGGTCAAAATTGAATCCATTTTTGACAAGAGAGGGTCTAATCCCCCCTTTGAACACAAGAGGTCGCTCCTGTGATCAAATACGGGGGGTGGGGAATATTGCTAATCACAGTCTGATGTATACTATAAAAACATTACAAAATTTTTTTACAGAGATATTTGATGCATTAAATGTGAGTATAGAAATCATTTAAACAAACAGGGGAATAATCTGTGATCGCACTTGAACTTCAAGGTGAAGTGAAACAATAATGCCTGCTATCCTAACTTTGATTATAATGCAAAATGTATTAGCAACAGACTCACAGAACTCCAGAGTACATCCATCATGGAACAACATAATTGGGTTCCCTCAAATTTCTCCCTTTGACGGAAGGTATCTTCTGCATGATCTTTACTTCTAACAGCTTAGAAACTTAAGAAAATACTTGTTTACAGCAACAGTGTGGGCTGAAGAAAGGAAAACATCTTGTCTTCATCATTATGATAAAATTGCCTATTACTAACGGTTTACCTCCAAGCCACATGACAGCTTTTCTATTTGGACTTGCTATCACCAGCAGCAGTAATTCTTTAGAATAGCTTATGAGTTTAGGGAGTTAAAATACCACACTGTGTGTGTGGCTGGTTTGAAGGAGGATGGATAGTGAGAGTGCTTTCTGGATCTCAAATATAAGTCATCAGGCTTCTGGCAGCTTCCGTTGTTTAATTCCATGTTATAAAGGTGGCATGATGGAATATGATTGGTTAAAATTCTCTATTTACTTCCTGGAGATATAGTACCTATTAAAAAAAAAAAAAAACTAGAGTCAGCTTGGTTATCGTACCGGAAACATACCCGTATGCTGGGAAGATTTGCTTCGTGTTGTCATTACCAGCAACAGTTTTACAAAAGCAGCCTGACAAAAGGCTCCACGCATATAATACCAGCGAGACTAGAAACTATGACCAAAAAACAAAAACACCCCGCCCCCCCAGTCTGGTAAATGTATCAACCTACCTCTAACTTTCGATTTCACACACGCACTGTGATATAACTTATTGATACAATAAAAACAGAAGGGATGCGATCCAGTTAGAAATTTTCCTTGAGAGAAAACAAAACAAATGCATGTTCTTGGCAAAGCCCCAGCCAGATCAGGAGGAAATTCAGCATCTTAGTTTCTCTCTGCGCTCTGGAGAAGCATATCCCTGTAAACCGAGCTACTGAGACCGGCTGAGGGCTCACGGCTGTTATCAAGGGCTAGATCTGGCGAATGATACAAAGAACGGAGTTTCCTAACACACCAGGTTTTCTCAAGGCAACGAGACACCGAAATTAAACCTACTACTGCGTGCGTTTGCGGGCCTTTTTAGATAAAACTGGCAGTCACATTAGATAAGGAATAGCTATTTAGGAGCTTTTGGAGGAGTGCGGTGTGGGAGGGTGTCTTCGTGGCCTTCCTGTGACTGTTTTGGGGAGATGGTTAAGATATGACGAGAACATGTAAGAAATTATTGAAAAGAGTTATTTACCGGCGAGTTGCAGCCAACATTCTTCTCTCTCCAGGTTGTTTCCCGAGAGAAAATGATTAGATAAACACACCCAGTGAAGTGAAATAGGTGTTTCGCTGCTCTTCTATTAGACCTCTCCCTAACTCACGCCCTTAGACTGACGCATTTTTAAAATCTCTAGAGAGACGTGGAGACTTGTCCTTACAATTATCAAACACCACCAGCTAACTGCACACGTTTGCTTAAAAACAAAGGGCAGGAAACCAGCAGAGAGGGGAACTGGACAGGCTATAATCGCTTTGCAAACTTTAAACTACTGGCCGATCACTTTGCACTTAGGCTTCGGGTTAGTGCACTTCCTAATTCTAAACTGCAAAGCAGACCTCGCGGGTCGGAAGGAGAGAGTAGTCCGCGGAGTCAGCTTGGTTTTACCTGTGCGCTTCCAACTTGATTTTCCGCTTAGGCAAGAAGCGCCCCTTCCCCCCCCCCACCCCACGTTTCTGGAGATCTGAGGTCAGGGGTAACGGGGTAGTGGGGTAGCAGCAGCGAACAATTCCTCTGGGTCTATTCATCCCGTGACCGGTTCGTCCTCCCCTAGGCAGCTCCCAGCGCGCTATGCGCAGCCAGTTCGGGAACTCACCCGCCCCGGCAGCAAAGCCCGGCCAGGCCCGGAGCTGTGCGCCAAAGCGCGAAACCAAAAGAGGCAAACGGCCTGTTCCAAGTCGCCCCTCTTCCTAAAGCCCGGGAAGGACCTCGTCAACAGGAAGACCTACCCACCAGCCACTCGCCACCGGCGGCGGAAAAGTGAGCCCAGCGCGCAACACGGCCAGCCGGACTGCGGGGACCCCAGGAGCGCAGGGCGGAGGAGCAGCGCGACAGGAGGCGAGGGCGCTGGCGGCACGGCCGAGAAGGAGCAAGGGAGGGGGCAGGAGAAGGAGGAGAAGGAAGCCAAAAGCCAGAGCGGCCGGGCCGCCCGAGCATCGGGGGAGAGCGGCCTGAGCCCCGAGCAACTCGCCTCGGGAGCCCAAATCCTCTCCCCCGGGCTCGCTGAGCGGTCAGTGGCGCACGGCAGCAGCGAGGCTGAAATATGATAATCAGAACAGCTGCGCCGCGCGCCCCGCAGCCAATGGGCGAGGCGCTCGCCTGACGTCCCCGCGCGCTGCGTCAGACCAATGGCGATGGAGCTGAGTTGGAGCAGAGAAGTTTGAGTAAGAGATAAGGAAGAGAGGTGCCCGAGCCGCTTCGAGTCAGCCGCCGCCGCAGCGCCTCTGCTCCGCCAGCTCCGCCGGCTTAAATTGGACTCCCCGATCCGCGAGGGCGCGGCGCAGCCGGGCAGCGGCTCTCTCAGCCTTGGCAACCCTAGGGGCCACTGTTTCCCACTTAGCCACAGCTCCAGCATCCTCTCTGTGGGCTGGTCACCAACTGTACAACCACCATTTCACTGTGGACATTACTCCCTGTTACAGATATGGGAGACATGGGAGATCCACCAAAAAGTAAGAGGCGATTTTACCTTGTGGGGCTCGGTGTGCTGTTCTTGTGCGGGGGTCTCTCTCAGGCAAGGGTGCCAAGGGCTCTTCGGAGTTCGAGTCATTGCTTGGAGAGAGAGAGAGAGAGAAGGTGGCTTTTTCTTGTTGCCGCCACGCCTGCATGCTTGCTGTCGGTTCTGATCTTCGGGAAACTGATCGTACCTTGTGTTTGAATTCGCCTGCGTGCCCTCCAAAACCCTAGCCTTCTGGTGCTAAGCGGTGGTTTCCTCCTCGGGAATCCTGAGCTCTCCGAGAAGGTTATTCTGTTGCAAAGGTCTGTCTGCAAGTACAATACCCGGAGATGTGAATTAGCATTAGACTTGCAAAAGAGAACGAGTGACAACTGTATTGATGTCTGCTCTTGCTAACAATTTCCAGTCCTATGTGCTATTTAAGAGCGTGCTTCATGGAAAATATAGACATCCCTGCGTTCACTTAACGCTTCTAGTCAAAACCTTTTCTTTGACTTGACTTATCCATAATCTTTCCCAGTGATTATGGCAAAGAGGGAGGAGGGAGGGAGGAAAAAGAAATACAAAATGAACGAGTTTGATTGCGTGCTAGGCTTACAAATGTAGACTATTCAAATCTGCATTTTACATATATTCCACCTCCTTTTAAAAATGAGTCAGGGTTTTGATGGCACACTCCAATTACCATCCCAAAGTGCAATACTCTTAAAAAAAAAAAAAACAACAAACTCCCAGAGTACGCCCTATAAGAGAACGACACTAAAAGTGTGTTTATCTCTGTAGGAAGTAAACGGTTAGTCAATCATGTATTTATTTTCATTTCAGAAAAACGTCTGATTTCCCTGTGTGTTGGTTGCGGCAATCAAATTCACGATCAGTATATTCTGAGGGTTTCTCCGGATTTGGAATGGCATGCGGCATGTTTGAAATGTGCGGAGTGTAATCAGTATTTGGACGAGAGCTGTACGTGCTTTGTTAGAGATGGGAAAACCTACTGTAAAAGAGATTATATCAGGTACGCCATTTATACTGCTTCCTTAATTTTGTGAGATTTCCCTCTCTCTCCCTTCGTTATTATTTTGTGTGGCTTTGTCCTTTGGTGAAGTTTGCCTTAATGGATTCCAGCGTGCAACAGTTACCCTTGTAAGTGTAATATGTAAATTAACCTATGCTGTTCATTTTACTTTTTAGAGGGAAAAAACCCCCGCGAAACTCGATAGTGGTTCCCATAAATTATGTGGCATTGAAGCTTGTATAATTGCTCTTGGAATTTGTGATGCTCAAATTATTTTCCTCTGTTACCCACCCCCTTCCAAAACAAACAAAAAAAAAATTCAAGGTGGAAAAGTTGGGGTTTCTAAACTTAAAAAAAAAAGGTTGGTTGGTTTTTATTGTATCATGCAATGTTTTTTCTTTTTTATTTATTTTAATTATTTTATTAGTAATTTCCAGATTCTTCGGAGATGTCAATGCAATAGGTGAAATAGTTTGACCTAGGCATATTTAGAGATGTACTTTGAAAGAGCAAATAGAGATATTGCCCTTTTACTTTTAGGGTAAGGACTCCTGCCTGGAAAATTTAAAAACCAATCCAAATATTCTCTGTAAAAAAGACCGGAAATTTAATCTTTTTAAATATTAACCCTTTGGTGACATCTGACTGTCTTCTTTCTTATCTTATCTGAGCTGATGAATTAGACAGAGCAGATCAAATTGCCCATCATCTGTCTACGAACAATTGGTATATTTAGATAATTGAACAGCTTCCTTTCTCACATTAAAATCTGGTAACTGATAAAATGAGCGAATTGCCCTTACTGTCAAGAATAAAACCACATAAGGAACTTTCTGAATTTTTTTCTTTCAGTTTATTCTGCGTCTAAACTTCATGCTTTGCCAATCTCAAATTTTCTGACTTGTGTATACATATGTCAGAAACTTCATTTTCTGCCTTAGGAAGGAAGTAGAATTTCCAAAGAAAATATTATTGTTTTAAGAACAAAACAGAAGAGATAACACCTTCGTTATTATGTCGATTCATTATTATGTCGAATAATATCAAAATATTATATTTAAAAATAAGTTCTCCAGTGGCTGTTAACAAGTAATTAGCTCTGTAAGTCATAGAGTTTATGGAGCTTAGAACTTACCTTAAAGTTTAGCTGTGATTTAAGTATGCAGTTACAAGTTTGTCCTGCTCACTTAGTGTGCAGTATTTTTTCTTATTTTAAAACCATGAAGTGGAGAGTGTAATTTTAATAAAGCTGAACAGTGCAGAAAAAAAAAGTTTATTAATACTTTGATGGTGGGGGAGGAGAACGGGAGGAAAGAGGAGAAGTGGGGAGCTAGAGGAAGGGGGAGGGATTTTCCAAATTGTTTGGTCACAGGCAAGGTAAAGTCCTCATCCTATGAAGTGGAAGATCTCACATAGAGTAGGCGGAGGGAGGGAAAACTTTTGAATCTACCTTCTAACCTCTGACAAATGAGCCATTTTCAATTGTTTACTTGATTGGTTTGTGAACTGGAGATTCTGGAGAGGGAGAGCTCACTTCTCAACCCCAGCAGTAGCTTTACTCCTGTGGAGATAGTGTTTTGCTCAATTGTATTCAGACCTGCTTGTGCCTAATTCTGGCTAAACGTTAGTGGAAGGAACCAATCGCTTTTACCTTTTCTTCTCCACTCTTTCAACTGTGTGTGTGTGTGCGCGTGCAAGTGTGTGTGTCCCTTTGAAATCCTGTAGTTGTAAAAGCAGAACATAGAGACCGTTTAGATTTCCGAATGCCTTTCTCCCCTTGCGGAAGCGAGGCTCCCCCTCTTACCCCCCTTTGTGTAGGTCTTTTCCTCTCCTCCATTCTCTCTGTTTGTAGGAACGCTCCTGCTTTGGTTATTAGTGATAACGCGGAGAGGGGGCCAGGGCAGAGCCTCTAGATGAAACCTACAAGGATTGTCTCTTGGTAAAGAAAGGTCAGCAGTGAGGAAGACCTTAGGAGTGGGTCTTTTCATTTTTCTGTCTGGTCAGGGTTCTCAGACAAACTGAAATAAAGGTAGATGCTTCAGCAACTTGAAAAAGATGGAGGGAACCAAAGCAGATTTTAAAAATAATAATAAAAGGAGGAAGGGAGAGGAAACTTTCTGTTAACATTGCTGCCTGAGGAAAAGATCTTTTAGCTGGGGAAAAGTGCAGTGGGCTTGTGCAGAAAGGGCTCTGGAAACCCTCAGAGGTTTCAATTTGTTCTTCTGCCTGTGCATTTGTGTGTTTTAAAACCGAGTGTGGTGACAATCTCATTCCATAACCTCATTTTCTTTTGAAAGGGGGATTTGGGTTGCAGTTTTAGAGACGTTTCTAGCAGCAGAAATTGGGGGATAGGGAGGCGAAAATTTGGGGCCAGTGACTCCCGGAGTCCCCCTGGACCCCTTCCTGCCAAGAACGGCAAGGGCCACCCTGGACTGGTCGCTGGAGCAGCGGCCCAGGCTTCCAACACGTCAAACATTTTTCGTTAGTTTGGACTGGGCGTTTTCAACTAAGAGGTACGGATCGAGACACAGAAGCTCATAGGAAAGGGAAATGGAGCGGGAAACGAGAGAAATCTAATCATTTCCACCCTCCCATTCCCAGCTTGTCTGCGAATGCTGATTTCAGTGACTCAGGGCGTTGTGGCCGAGGTTGCCAGAGACCTTGGGTCGGGGGCAGCGCCCGCCTGAAGTGACCCCCTCTCTCTGTGCTTCCCTCCCGCCCCGGGCCCGGCCCCCGCGCAGGTTGTACGGGATCAAATGCGCCAAGTGCAGCATCGGCTTCAGCAAGAACGACTTCGTGATGCGCGCCCGCTCCAAGGTGTACCACATCGAGTGTTTCCGCTGCGTGGCCTGCAGCCGCCAGCTCATCCCCGGGGACGAGTTCGCGCTGCGGGAGGACGGGCTCTTCTGCCGCGCGGATCACGACGTGGTGGAGAGGGCCAGCCTGGGCGCCGGCGACCCGCTCAGCCCCCTGCACCCGGCGCGGCCGCTGCAAATGGCAGGTACTCCTGGGCGCGGAGGGAGGCCTTCCTCGGGGAGACGCGCCAGGCGAGGCCAGCGCCACCCCTGCCAGCGCGCCAGCGGCCGCAGCAACCCTGGGACCCTTGCGGCGGTTGCTGCGGTCGGAGACGGAGGGTTCTGGGTGCGGTTTTCACCGCGCTTCACTCTTTCGCAGCAAGGTTCAATGCCCTCACTGTCTCCCTTGACGCCCCCCAGCACAGCTACACGTCTGTGTTTCTAGATGTGGGTGCCCGTGAATGTACACCGCTTGGGCACACGTGTATGCACACGCCCAAACAGTACTTCCAGTTCACCTTGGCCTCCAAAACGCGGCTTACTGAAAACGGGCTTCAGCTCCCCGCCAGGTATTCTCCCAGAAGCTGCCTAATTAAAGGGGTGGAGCTCTGGGTCCCTGGAGCTTCCTCCTTTAACCCAATGAAGGAAGCTTAGGTGGCCTCAAGTTATTTAGCCTCTCAGTTCCTTTTCCCTTGCAAACTGCCCCCCACTCCAAAATATTTTAAAAATTTATTTGTATCCCTTTGTGAGAGAGTGGGCCTGGAAAGATACAGTTAATAATTGCAAGCCTTTGCACGGAGCCGTAATTTAAAACTGTCAACAAGCTTATCTGCAGTAATTGCCTTTTAAAGGGAGCCTCCCTCTTTAAACCGTTCATTCTACTTGATTTGGTGAGAATTTCATCTTCGGGCCTGTTGCTGTGACACTAAATTGACCCCTTAGGTGTTGACCTGACCCCCGGGGGTCCTGGAAAGTGCAGATTTGTAACAAACAGATCTGAGGGCCCTTGCCCCAGGAAGGATAGTAGAAATAGAGCAAGGTTGGCCAGGAGGGGGGCCACAGGTAAGAAGGCAGACAATGTTTCCAAACCTGCTTTCCGGTCTTGATAGATCTGCCCTGTGCATTTTTAAAGTGTCAATTCGCCCTGAGTTCTGGCTGTGAGAAAACTACAACTCTTCCTCCTCTGCTCTCTGGCAGCTCTAAGAATTCCGTCCTGGGGGATTTGTTACTTAGCTTGCAGGGGGGCAAAGCCAGAGGTGGCAACTTCTGTTAGGTGCAACCTGTGCTCTGCTGTGGGAAGCACAGAAGAGGCCCAAGTATTGGGAGGGAGTCAGGAGCCAGAACACTCCCCAGCTGTCTTTTCTCTAGAGGCCGGGCAGGTCTAAAGAGTTTCGGTTTTCCTTTTCTTGGGATCAGATCACATCAGGAACATCCAGGTAGATTTAGTAGATCCAGGTAGACTAAGAAAGATCACAGGCTGGAGAGATGGCCGAAATCCCGAATTTCTTTATCCCCTTGATAAAACTGTACCCTGGGGACTGAAGTTCAAGCTCTCTGTCAGAATTCTCCTCAGCCTCTGTGCTGCAGACATCCCGCTGGGGTACTGTCTCTGGCTGTCGCTGGGGTGTTCTGCGTTTCCTTCCCTAGTACCGCCTGCGCGTTGGGGGTGGGGGGGTGTGGACTCGGTGTAACCTGGGCCCAGTCCGGGTACTAGAAAAGGCGCAGCGGGAGGAGAAACAAGGCAGAACGATGCCGCCCTTGCTGTGAGCATGGGGACAGGCCCTGAGACGTGCGCCCCTTTGCTGACTCCGTGTTGACACGAGCAGGGGCGGAGGCTGCTTTCCGGGCCCGGATTACTGAGCATTGACCTCTGAGATTAGAGAGCGAGATTTTATTCTCCCTTTCGCGCCCCTTTCCCCTACCTCTGCCTTCCCTGCTTTGTCTGTCGAGGCTGCAAAGAGCTGCCCATTGTCCGGGAGCGGCGCGGGCGGGCGGCCCGGCCCGCTCACGGCACCCTTTGCCCCGCAGCCGAGCCCATCTCCGCCCGGCAGCCGGCCCTGCGGCCCCACGTCCACAAGCAGCCAGAGAAGACCACCCGCGTGCGGACTGTGTTGAACGAGAAGCAGCTGCACACCTTGCGGACCTGCTACGCCGCCAACCCCCGGCCAGACGCGCTCATGAAGGAGCAACTGGTGGAGATGACCGGCCTCAGTCCCCGCGTGATCCGGGTCTGGTTTCAGAACAAGCGGTGCAAGGACAAGAAGCGGAGCATCATGATGAAGCAGCTCCAGCAGCAGCAACCCAATGACAAAACTGTGAGTGGCCCTGGGGCCCAGGCAGGGGACGAGAGGGGGAAGCCGAGGAGGCGTGCGTGCCGGCTGCCCCGGCTCCGGAGCAGGAACCGGCACTGGCGGCCCCTCCCTCCCACCCCTGCCCCGGGGAGAGGCCCCCCATCGGTGCCCGGCCCAGCGGCCACACCGCGGCCCGCGCTGCTCCGGGAGGCCCCAGCCCGCGGGGGTGGGCTCGTGTCCTTCAGCCTCGCCCCATCCCGGATTCGGAAGGGCCGTCGCCCCCTCCGTGGGCAGTGAGGCCTGGCGCTGGTTTTGCCAAAGTTCCGGTCATCAGGCAGCCGAGAGGAGGACGGGACAACTCCTTGGCTTCCTTTTTAATCCAGGGTCATGCCGGCGTCCCCCCGTGCGCAGCCTGCAGCAGAGCCCCCAGGTGGGCGAAGTGTGCCCCAAGGTGACCCGTGAAAACAGGGCACCCTCTGCTCCAGGTCAAGCCCAGGTCTCCAGAGGTGTCAGGCCCCTGGCACTATTACCCACTATCATCCCTGGCCCAGAGCGGCACCCAACTGGCAGCCCTCCTGGTTAAATTAAAGAGTTTCTTTCTTCCCTCCACCAACCAGCTTTTTTTTTTTTTTTTTTTTTTTTTTTTTTGCTATTTACTGCTTAGGCCCTGTTTTTAAATGCCATAAAACCTGCTGTCATTAAATTTGGCAGACTGGCCAAGCCTGGGCCAGGGCACTTTCTAAGTTGGTTAGTGCATAATTGCACAATAGCGGCCAGACCCAAATGCTTGGGAGTTGGGGTTGGCTCCCGGAGAATTGCCTGCGGAAAATCTACCCCCAAATCTGACTAACAAACTGCCCAGAAAATCACCATGTCTGGAGGCTGAAGGGAGGCCTATCTATCCTGCCTCAGCTTTCCACTGAGATGCTATGGCCTGGAAAGGCAGACGGGCGGAATTGGGAAGAACAGTGAATTTAAGGGGAATGAGGAAAGTCGAAACAGAATTTCACTTAATAAGGTCCAAGTAGACCTAATAGTCCAGCCCACAGAAACAGAAGAACAAAACGTAATAACACAAAACTGAACCCTGGCTAATATCCATACGCGCAGCAGATTAACTGAGTCAATAAAGGCCTCTATATAGATAAGATAATACCAGGGTATATTTGCTTAGCCTGCACAGACAATGGAGGGAGGGAGTTTGCTCATTAACATGTTGGGATTGGGGGGGACCTATTCACAGAATATCCAGGGGATGACAGGAACTCCCATGGTGGCTGCCAGTCCAGAGAGACACGACGGTGGCTTACAGGCAAACCCAGTGGAGGTGCAAAGTTACCAGCCGCCTTGGAAAGTACTGAGTGACTTCGCCTTGCAGAGTGACATAGATCAGCCGGCTTTTCAGCAACTGGTAAGTGTCAGCTCCCAGAGTGGGGAGGCTGAATCTCCAAAGAAAGGAGATTCTGGTTAAACTGTCACACAAGGAAAGATGCTGGGGGGGTTAGCGAGGAGGGTGCTCCCCATCCCCAGGGTTGGGGAGAGACGAAGGGGGTGTGTTGGAGAGAGGAGGGAAGCACGCAAGGAAAACAAACCTCTTGTGAGTCTTTTCTGTGAGAGTTCATAGTTTGACCATATAGGTTGAATTTTCTATCAATCAGGCCTGTTCTGAGGGATTAACTTCAAGTTGCCTAACTAAGTAGACACGCGTGGGAAGGTATCCTGGGTTGCAGAATTATACATCTTCGACTTGTAGCATCAGAAGGGACATTAGAGATCACCTTGGCATTTTGATCAGCAGACAGTAAATTTACTCCCTTCTCAGCTCCTAGAGCATGGTATAGTTAAGGACCTAAATCAAGGTGATTGTAAAAATAATCAATGTTGTAATACATAATCAATGTTATTATCAATGGTCAGCAGGCACCTATCTGTGCACTATTCAAATATATCAATAAAGAGTTCAGTTATTCAAAGATATGATTGATACTTTTTGTGACTATATCTCTTTCTGGGACTATATCTTAATCTAAAATGTAGGACTGCTTAAACATTTTTTTAGTGTATAAGTTCAAATATACACAGTCACATACTGTGGGGCATGTATAGCAAAAGGAACCTGAGTTCTACCAATCAGAGAGATAATGTGAAAACTGGTTTTCATGTTAATATGTTTTACACATCCAGAGAAAACTCAACTCACCTTTCACCTGGGTGAAGATAACTAAGATTATTAAGTATATATCTTTTGTGAGATGATATATGTACACATACGGTTTTTTTTCTTAAGTAATAAACAGCCCTGTAGGATCTTGTTCTATAAAACAAGATCCATCCAAAAAACTTGTTCCTTTCTTTGAAAATAAAGCTTGAATTGAGGTTAACTTTTTCCCCTCACATTTACCTGGAGGGCATTTTCTTTCTTTGTGGCAACAGTTGGGTAATGGGCCACAGGCAGGGGTTAAAAGGGCTTGGCTCAGGTGTCTGTTTGCAAGTGGGCCAGTCTAGAGGAGGCAGATTTGAGAAGTCCCTTGGCCTCACAGTGGG
Source organism: Physeter macrocephalus (assembly GCF_002837175.3). NCBI lineage: Eukaryota > Metazoa > Chordata > Mammalia > Artiodactyla > Physeteridae > Physeter > Physeter macrocephalus. The sequence continues at coordinate 55,570,682 of NC_041221.1, forward strand.
AAAGTTCAATAAGATAGCAAGGAAGGTAGACCCTGGAATTAGGAAAAAGAAATTATTTTTAATGTCAGGCTAATCTTACCAGTTACTTGGATCATAGAAGGCAGGTAAGGGGAGGGTTCAGGGCAGCCAAGTGTTTGCAACTCCTGAAACTTTAGTGTCAGCTGAGAGCAGTGGAAGGGAAGCCGAGGATGGGGAGGTGTTGGGAGCAGAGTGGAGAAGAAGGTTTACAACAGCAACACAATACTTTCGGCTTAAGAGAAGGAGCCAGATATTTATAATGTGGATGACGTTATAATATATGGGTCTCCTCTCGGAAGGAAGAGCCTGATTGAAAGAGAGAAAGAGGCCAAAAGGCAGCAGGACCAACAACAAGGAAGAAAGGCCACGCCGTGAACCCTCTGAGGAGTTAATCACTGTTCTGTGGAGCCTCCTCTGAATCTCCCGTCACACGATCTGAGCGGCGTGTTATGGATTTTCCAGCTCAAGAAGAGAGGCTTTGACGCCTAGAGACTGAGAACTCGCCTGCTCCCAGGGCAACACGTAGCCGGCAGGATAATTTTATTTCGAGCATGCATGGTAGAGTTGCGATGCCATTTTACAGTGGGAAACACATTTGTTCTTAAATAATTTAATGCAACATAATGTTGGGAATTCAGTTTCAGTTAAAACAGAGATCTCTTGGAAGATGGGAAAGCGAGAGGATTTCTTCCCAAGTTCTTTTCTTTGTAGGCTTTCTTTAAACCTGTTAAAATTCAATTATATATGCGGATATCTCTATCTATGTATCTGCCTCTGCACACAGACACACACACACACACACACACACACACACGAGAAGTTTATAATCCTTTTGTGAATACGATCACAGCCTCCTTTATTCATTTCTTAACCTTCTATGCAGGTCAATTTTTCAGAAGGAGGACCGGGCTCTAATTCCACTGGCAGTGAAGTGGCGTCGATGTCCTCTCAGCTCCCAGATACACCTAACAGCATGGTAGCCAGTCCAATTGAGGCATGAGGAACATTCATTCAGATGTATTTTTTTCCCTGTTGGAGAAAGTGGGAAATTATAATGTTGAACTCCGAAACAAAAGTATTTAACGACCCAGTCAATAAAAACTGAATCAAGAAATGAATGCTCCATGAAACGCACGAAGTCTGTTTTAATGACAAGGTGATATGGTAGCAACACTGTGAAGACAATCATGGGATTTTACTAGAATTAAAACAACAAACAAAACCCAAACCCAACATAATGCTATCCAATGACCTTAGGAGTACTGAAAAAAAAAAAAAAAAGACGTTTTTAAAACGTAGAGGATTTATATTCAAGGATCTCAAAAAAAGCATTTTCATTTCACTGCACATCTAGAGAAAAGCAGAAATAGAGATTTTCTAGTCCATCTTATTCTGAATGGTGCTGTTTCTATATTGGTCATTGCCTTGCCAAACAGGAGCTCCAGCAAATGCGCAGGAAGAGAAACTGGCCTCTTTGGCTGAAAGAGTCCTTTCAGGAAGGTGGAGCTGCGTTGGTTTGCGATGTTTTTAGTTGACTTTAACAAGGAGTTAATTGAAATCCTGGGTCTCTAGCATGTCCTGTAGCTGATTTCTTTTTTCCTTTTGCCCTCCCCCTCTTTTTTTTTTTTTTGAGATCCATCCTCTATCAAGAAGTCTGAAGCGACTTTAAAGGTTTTTGAATTCAGATTTAAAAACCAACTTATAAAGCATTGCAACAAGGTTACCTCTATTTTGCCACAAGCGTCTCGGGATTGTGTTTGACTTGTGTCTGTCCAAGAACTTTTCCCCCAAAGATGTGTATAGTTATTGGTTAAAATGACTGTTTTCGCTCTCTGGAAATAAAGAGGAAAAAAAGGAAACTTTTTTTTTTGTTTGCTCTTGCATTGCAAAAATTATAAAGTAATTTATTATTTATTGTCGGAAGACTTGCCACTTTTCATGTCATTTGACATTATTTTTTGTTTGCTGAAGTAAAAAAAAAAGATAAAGGTTGTACCGTGGTCTTTGAATTATATGTCTAATTCTATGTGTTTTGTCTTTTTTCTTAAATATTATGTGAAATCCAAGCGCCATATGTAGAATTATATCTTCAGGACTATTTCACCAATAAATGTTTGGCATAGATAAATAAATAAACACAATGATCCAGGATCCCTCTTTTATATGTTTACAAGTAAGTCATTAAAATGTCTGAAATTAAGGACTGCATGTGAATCGGGGTAAACTGACATATAATAGTTGTGATATTTTATTGCAGATAGTTAAGGTTGAACTTGCTAGTTTGCATTTCAGTAGTTGGATCAAAACTGGTTGGAAGCCTTTTGCTCTCAGCTGTGATAATGTTACTGATTTTTTGAAAATGAGATGCTTTCCTCTGTCCTGTTTCCCACCTTTCTTTCCTCCTGTCTCTTTTCTTGCCCTACCCTCCATTCCACCCCACCCCACCCAAAATAGGAAGAGGGTCCTCCTTAAAATGGATTTTGATCTTGAGTCACTATTTTTATCTTCTTAGAGTGCTTTATACCAAAGTCTTCTGCTTAGGATCGTTGAAATGACCCATATTTCAAGTATAAGCTCTCGCTAAAAGAGAGGCTTTCTGCCTAGCCAGTGAAGTAGGACCATTATTTACCAGTGGCGGCTGTCAGCCGTTTGAGAAATGCTGCTTTATTTGCGCAGGAAGACCAGACGGAGAGAGGGGAGTTTTCTCACCAGTTCCCAGACCAGTCAGTGGGTGTCTTTTCTTGCCTCTCCTTCCCCACTGTCTCCAACTTGTTTCCTACCCCCCTCCCCTTCTCTCTTTCTCCCTTAACTTCGACCCCCAAAACCTTACGAGGGTGATTGGTTAGGGCGGAGGGGCGCGGCGAGGACTAGGTGGGGAACCGCCTTCTAGGGGCAGGGGTCCAGGTTTCGTGCGGTCGGAGTTTCGTGGACGTGCGCTCTTAACACCTTGCCCGCTGGCATTTAGCAGCGGCTCCTGGGCCAGAGCCAGAACCCAGTGAAGGAGAAATGGTCCTGTCTGTTCGAAATCAGGCTTCTCGGTTCATTTGTGGGTGTAGAGTTAGGACTTGGGGCTCCACCCTGTCTCCTCCCCTCCCCCTCCCCCCATGATACTTTGGCTCTCTACGAACTGAATGCATTTGTACGCGCGAGTGTAATGCCTTTTTAAACATCTGACAACTCGTAATAAATACGAAAGCTAACGTACCCTAATCGTGTGTCTCGTGGCGTGCGCCCCTCAGGACCCCTGACGGCGAGCGGGGCGGAGGCCGGGCTGGAGCCCCGGGAGCCCTGCGTCTCCCCAGCTCTCAAGTCGCTTTCACCCTCTCCAAACCTGCCGCAAGTCGGGAAACGAGCCTCAATTAGGCTTTTGTTTGGCTTTGTCCTACATAAGGGGTTAATTACAGGCTCTAACGTGGTGGGGGCAGAGAGAAAACAAACTTTGCATTGAAAATGTTACAGTGCATTAGACATGCCCGTTGATTACTTTGATTGTTGTGTCTAATTCTTGACAGAGGGGTAATAATTTGGCCGGCAGTAATAATGGCTTGTAGTCATCTGTTGAGAAAAACAGGAGTTATGTCTTATCTCACACGGATCTTCTCCAAGAAAGGCCTTTTTTCTTCTTCTTCTTCTCCTTCTTCTTCTTCTTCTTTTTCTTTTCTGTCCTGTTCTCTCCTCTAATCTCTTGGACCAGACTTGACTTTTTCAGATTCCCATTCACTGTTTCTATTCGCCTGTCTTTGATTTTCCTTTTTGCTCACCGTCATACCTGAGACGACTAATAAGTACAAGGATGGCAGGTACAACATGAATATTGGTGTCAGGAGTGTGGAGTTACTGATAGCCCAAGCCCTGGTTTGAAAACCATTACGTTCCCTTTCCCAGCCATAGCCTTTAGTAGACACTTTTGAAAACATTAGGACTTGGAAAAAAAACTTTATTTAGGGTTTGAATGCAATAGAGGTACTTAAGTGAGGCACACATCTTTGTGATGGTTTTTCATCCTGACATTTATTTCTAAGATTGGGTTTGTGTGTGGGGAGATAATGTTTTACATATATAGATGTCAGTCTGTTCTGAAGTCCACAGCTCGAATTTAAGTACAGTAATTTGGGAGGGAAGTGTTGAATGATTTGGTTTCACTTGCTAGATTCAAGATATATGTTGCCTGATGGCTGAGAATGGATTGATGGGTCGATAGCATTCCAGTTCTTGTATTATTCATATGAAAGGTGTGTTCCCTTCTAGACTCCTCAGCATGTGCTCTAAAATGTGTAGCTGAAATGTCTTCTTGTTTGCAAACCATCTTTTGCACATACTCTCCTTTTCCCTGCACACCTCTGGAGATCGAATTTTGAGCGGTGCTCTTCTAATGAAATTCCTCCTGTTTGCCATTATCTTTGATCCTTCCTCCCCTTATTACTCTGAATTCTTCCTTCTGGACATTATGACTCATTTCCTCCAGCTTCTGCAAGCTAAAATTTAATGCAACTAAAACCATCCAGGACGCTCTCCTTAAATCAGGGAATCTATATCAACATCTATACTCCTAAAAAGACAGGATTTTTTTCTCCCTATTGTTCAGAGCAATAACATCCTCTGTATCAGTTTACTGTCTCTGTCTTCTCCTTTCATCAAATGGACCTGGCTTTTCTTACCATTTAAAAAAGAAAGTCCTTTCTAAGTTAGAATCATATTTGAAGAGATTTTTTTTTCTTCATTGAAATAACATTTCTGGTTATTTGAGATTCTGTGTGGGTGTGTCTACCCACTTCCCAATTCACAACTTTTTTGGAATTCAAGATTAAATAGATGATTTTGTGTTGCTCTACGGCTCTTCACCCTGATCAAGTTGTTAAACCTCTCTACTGAACCCCTTTTTGGTTTATCTTATTCTTTTGGCTAAAAGCCAGAAAGACATAATGTGCTTTTGAGGTACCTCAAAGTACTTGGCATTTTTCTAGCACCTTGAATTTTTAAGCCATAAGATCGATCTCATTGAAATATCTCTTATAAGCCCCATGTGGATTTACTTAGCCTTTTCCTTTTTCTTAAAAAAGAAGAAAAAAAAAAAGTAAAAACTAGGTCCAAACCACCAGAAAGAGCTAAGTTTGTATGGAACCCAGCCAGTTTGAGTTTAATCTCGCCTCTAATACAAGTAAACTAAGCAGAAAGTACTTGTTTTCTTATCTGTAAAGTTCAGTTTAGTCAACTTTTGTAAAGGAGGTTTATAATCCAAATTATGCTTGGGTTTCTATTCATTAAGGACTATTTACTTCCTCGCTGCTAATCAACAATTAAAGATTATGTCACAACAAGGCAAGTCAAATTTTCTTTGGGGGCGCTGGGAGAAAGGGGGAGGGGACTATTTTGGTGCCTTTATTTTAAAAGTGTTACTTTCAAAAAATGGCTGCAAATCTTGAATTCTCATTAATTATTTAAAATAAAAACAATTAACTTGTACAGTGTGAGTGGGTATTTTTAAACTAAAGTGTAAGTAGTTAATTCAGGGCGCTGGCAGCCGATTCTGTTTACTGATCTTTTCTGATTGTTGTTTTCTTGATAACCGAGCAAGCCACTGAATGGCTGTTTGAGCCCAGGCGCCACAAACATAAACTTCACAGCTTACAATGTCCCAAGTCGTGATGGAGGATCTCTCCACACCTCCCGGAGACTTCTGAAGTGTAGACAGAGAAGTTGGTTCACTGGGAGCAAGGAGGGGGAGGGGCAGGAGGGAAGGCTGCTGAGTGTTTGCTGTGAGCATTGTTACTATCACATCCTTTAATTTTTATGGCGCTTAAGCTGTTGGCTCCGAGAAGCCAGTTTCTCTGCCTTGGGGAAGACAGCCCCTCCCGGAGCCGCACTTAAGAGTACTTCATTCTTTTTAGTTTTTTAACATTTATTTTGCAAATCTTTCTGCTTAATTATGCCTCTGAAAAAGCGCTCAGCAATGATAAGCAAAGCGTTCTAAAAAGAAAACCATTTTTTTTCTCCAAAAGAGGACGCCTAAGATTAGGGGGGGAAGTTGAGGGTAAGATTGCTTTTCACCAGATGGGAAGAAAGGCACCTTGACCTGAGCTTTACGAGAGCCCTACGGGGAGACTCCCCTCAGCCCTCTCCACTCTTAGGACCCTCTTTCCCTTCCATTGAACAAAAGTTCGTGCTCATTTCAGGGTGATGTTATTTGTGGATTTGATTGGGTTGGCAACTTATTTTTCCGGTCTTCCTAGTGGTCTCCCCTCTGAAGTGTTTCCCATGTCCAGCGGGCAGGGCAGAGCCGGGCTGTACTCGGGTTTGGGGTGGGTGGGTGCTAGGAATGGGGGACCCGACAGCGGTCTAACCAGCCCCATGACTCCCGCAGGCAAGTCAGCCCTTGATCCCTTAAAGCAGGGACAATCGTGGTCCGGGAGAGGAAAAAAGGGTGTTGCTGGGCCCTTCTCTTTCAGGGGTTGATCAGGATGGCAGATCTGGAGGGCTAATCCAAACAAGGCGCTTGACTTGTGAGGTCGCGAGTCTAGACAGAGCTGGTGGCTCGGCGGCTCCTTATCTTTCCCTGGAATCAGCCGAAGAGGCGCTCCCCGGCCCACTGCGCTCGGCTCGCCCCGGCCGGAGCCACAGCGCGGCGCAGACGGCACAACAAACACGGCACCTGAGGCTTTACAGCTCGCTTTATTGTTTAATGGGGAGGGCCGCAAAGCAGTCATTTGTTTTCACGGCCCCGAGCCGGGCCGTTCTGCGTGGCGGCGGGCCTCGGACACCGGGTGGGACGCGCGCCAGCGCAGCCGTCCGCTCGGTCCCCGCGGGCCACCGCGCGCGGCCATCTGGTCCCGTAACGCCCCCGCGCAGTCCCTGGCCAGGGCTCGCCGGAGACCCCAGCGCGGCGCGCATCTTTATCCGCGCCTCGGAGGCCGAGGGGGTGGCGGGCTGTAGGAGAAAGCCCAGCGCGAGGTGTCCTAGACTAATCCGGTATCTCCTCTTGTTGCCTGGAAATGACAGGTCTGCGCTATAACCACTTACGGTCTGCAGGGTCAGTGGGCTCTGACTCAAGGGCAATCAATAAAAACATTTAGTTCAGTAATAAGCTTCTCCCTCCTTCGCCCCCCACCGTGTACCGAGAAAGATGTGTCACCATCTTAGACTGTCCCTGAGCGGCGGAGCGCCCTTTCTTTCCCAGCAAGCACAAGAAGTGGCGTGACTTTCTTGTGTTTTCGTGACCCGTTCACTGGGCAAACCGTGGAAGCCTGTCTTGATCCTGCAGCTGGCTCCCACCACAGAGAGGCTGGCACTACCATCCACCTGGGAGCGAGGGGACCATTGGGACAGAGCTTGCAGTGCCCTTTTTGGAATGACGAATAACCCAGCTTGGGGATTTATAACTAAGGATTTTGTGGCTTGCATTTCAAATTAATTGAGTAGCATTCAGTTAATTATAATTTTGGTCCTTCCCTGGGGGGTTTTTCTCTTGTTTCAAAAAGAAGGGAGAGTTTCTAGTTACATCTTGTTACTCACTATTCTTCTAGTTTGCAAACAATGTATGTGTGTATGTGTGTGTGTCTTTGGCATGGAACAGATAATACTGCCTCTGTTTGAAAACTAACCATCAGTGGAGGTCAGAAAATTTGGTTATTTGCTTCATGTGATGGTAATACAGACAACACCATCTCCCAGCTTTGGAGGTATACGAATTCACATCATGTTCTTCCTTGCCTGGTCCCAGTCTCACAAATGTGTCAAATGAAAAAAAGACAAAACCCAAGTTTCATGAAATCAAAGAATTTCTGTAGGGAGCTTAAATTTTTTTTTTCTTTCTCCAGAAAATAATCCTTAACTGTAACTCAGGCACTGACTTTCCTTTTTCTCATGGGTAAGAGTTGCTGTTTATTTTGACCTGTCACAAATACAATGTGTTGTTTGAAACTTGTTAAACTTAGCAGGTATATGGAGATAATACTAGACAGGCCACTGAATATGATAAGGTAAAATATGGTGGGAATGACCTTTTAGGAGCTATGAAGGATTTTACTTTTTCCCAATAGCTTTTTAATTAATTTCTTCAAAATGTTACATCTATTTTTTTTCACAGTTCTATAATATCATACAGTAAACAGTTGTTCAGAGCACAGTAAAGACATGACTGGAAAAATGCTACTTGTGCAGATTCTGGTCTGCAGTTATTTTGATAATTTAGATTACTTATAGTCTCAATTAGTTTTAAATAAGTTTTCTTTACCATTAATAAAAAAATGCCCACACTTAATTAAGATCATGTTTTGCCTTAAAATTTTCAATAATTACTTATTAGATCAAACATTACTTTGTTTTTATTATATACAGGAGGTTTACTTTAAAAATAGGTTTAGCAAAGGAAAAAGAATATCTGACTTGGGGGGAAAACTAGCAGGAAATAGAAAAAAAAAGAGTTTTGTTTGGGAAGAGAGCATATATACTTTGAAACAGTATATTTTAAGCAATAAAGGGGAAAGTGCTTGTGGGCTAAATAATTAAAATCTCATTTTAAACTCACAGACTATAAATTATAGTTATTTAAAATTTTGTCCAAGAGTTTTTGTTGTGGGATATAAGTTCTCAAGAAGAAATACTTGAAATAAAAATAGCCTGGCAACCTAAATAACATTTAAGATTTAATTCATGAAACAAAATGAGTGATTTTATTTGTAAAATACAGTAATTTTCTTCCACTAACAATGAATGCTGATGTCTAAAACGATTAAGTGTGGAAAATACATTATTGTCAGTTTCTGGAGAATGAAACTGATTATCAGTTTCTGGAGAATAAAAATGCTGAATGAATTCTGAAATCATTTACTTTCTTCAGTAATGTATGGAAATATTTTAGAGATCACTACTTAGAATTTCATTTTTGTATCAAAGTACATTTCATATTTTTAAGACTTTACTATATCCTTGAAGTCTTTACAGCTTCAGAGATACTAGTCACTGTGGCATTTTATGCATGGCCCAATTTCTCCCTGTTTACCAGAATTTGAACACTTGGATGAAGGATTGTATATCACCAATAGAAATTCACCTTTTAGTTCTATTATCCTATCAATGGATTCATAAGTCTCATTAATGTTAATGGAAAATGTCCTTATGTGTCATTTGCAAAACAGGGCTTGGAGGTATTTCACCCAGCAATGTCTTTATAGCAAGTATGTCAAGGCCAAAACGACCTAAGAAATAATTTCAGTCACACCTAGGCCTAGATAATATATTAGTCTCACAGGTGAAAATCAGCATATGAAGTGGTAGGATTAGAATTGACTTTAAAAACAAATGCATTAATTTTTTTTTAAAAAGGCCTAAAAATATTTTCCCTCACCTTTTAGAATTTTAGGAGTAACCCTTATTAGTTAACTGATTATTCAGAAATATTCCTGCCCAGCCAGGCAAATAATACAGCTTCTCTACCATTGAGATCTACGACCAAAGCTGGTGATATACTGCTTACTCACCATATAGGAACTTGTTTCTAATGAATTATCTACCGGAATTGAGTAATGCTTTGTTTATTTGTTTTCATTTTGTAGTGTTGATGGACTCTATGAAATCATTCTTGTGGATAAATGTGTGCATTTGTAACGTGTATTATGGCAGCCTTTGGCCGTGGCATAGAGTTTTCTCGAGGGCCAGGCTAAGTGGCTGGTATTAGAATTGAATCTGTAACATTACAGAATTGAGTGATGATCCAAGAATATAAATGATGAATGTTGTTCATCATGAATGTTGTTTTGGTTATTCAAGTTGAAATCTTCTAGAACCACTGTATAGACTAAGAATATTTTAAATCGTCTTTATAGGGAATATCAGGGAAGGAGGCAGTTTCTCCTAAAGCAAGAGAAGCATAGTGGTTGTTTCTGCCATGACATGACACTTTTCTATCTGTAAAGCACTTTACAGTCATTAGTTATGCATGAGAGCCGCCCTGAGCCCGTTTTCCTAATGACCCCTCTACCTGTTTCTCAGCACAATTCTCAAGTCCCTTGTCTTTCCCTCATATGTGTAAGAACAGAACATCAAAGAAGCAATACTTTGTCCTTGATGGCTTCAGTGAGGACTACGTTAGATCAGAGAATGGAAACCATTTTATAAACATCTTCAGTGAGGTCCACTCTCCTTACTTCCAGGAATTGAGGGGAGAAGCTGAATCGTGCGTGAAGTTGACTAGCAAAACTGTAATTTATCTCCTTAAATAAGTGACTCTCAAACTTTTTGATTTCAGGACCCCTTTAAACTCTTCATAATTATTGAGGATCTCAGAAAGTTTTGGTTTATGTGAGTTATATTTGTCAGTGTTTACTATATAAATTCTAAATAATGATTTTGAAATATTTATTATTTATTTAAAATAATGTGCTATATGATCACATAAATTACTTTTTAATGAAAAATAAGTATAGATTACAAAGCAAAAAATCTAGCAAGAAGAGTGATATAGTTTTCTTTGATAAATTTTTTAAATTTTTTTAACTTTTTATTTTATATTGGAGTATATAGCTGATTAACAGTGTTTTGGTAGTTTCAGGTGCACAGCAAAGCAACTCAGCCATACATATACATGTATGTATCCAATGGTCTCCCCCAGACTCCCCTCCCATCGAGGCTGCCACATAACATTGGGCAGAGTTCCCTGTGTTATACAGTAGGTCCTTGTTGGATATCCATTTTAAATATAGTGGTGTGTACATGTCAATCCCAAACTCCCTAACTATCCTGTCCCCCCACCCTTCCTCCCTGGTAACCATAAGTTCTGTTCTTTAAGAAGAGAGTGGTATAGTTTTCTATTTTTGCAAATCTTTTAGATATCTGGCTTAATAGAAGACAGCTTAATTCTCATATCTGCTTCCTCATTCAAACTGTGGTCATATCACACATCCTGTGGCCTCTTGAATAAGTCCATATCCTCTCATGAGAGAATGAAAGTAATAGGGTAAAAAATGTCTTAGCATTACTATGAAAGGAGTTTTGACCTCATAGACCCCCTGAAAAGGTTTTCAGAGACACCTCCTCAGAGGTCCCCAGATCACACGGTGAGAATCTTTGCCTTAAAAATGGGCTTTTACAAAAGGATTATAGAGAAACTATTGCTTGAGGGAATGTAATTGCTTAGGTTAACGTTCTAGTGATAACAGGTTTGTTTTTAAGGCAAATTCTCGTTGCAGTTTTATTTTGTGACTTTCCAATTCTGTCATCAAACACTGATCTGAAAGTCACCTATATCCAGGGCCTTGAGGAAAAAAAAATATTGTGATGTTACATAACTGAAAATTTAAGACTCCTTTCTAAAAAATCTTTAGGAGAAACAGATCCATGAATGTGGACTAGCGTATGTAATATGTGCTGGACTCATGTATTTTATTTTTTTATCTTTTAGAATCTTTTTCTCCTTTACCCTAGTAAAGTTGGAGGATGATGAGCACTGAAATCCATAACGAATAATTCTGACTTGACGTATGTGGGAATTGCTAGCTGCAGCATTTTGAGACAGCAAATTAAAAATGACAGTTATAATCTGGAAAAGTCATTTGGATTTTGGAATGATATAAGCTTGTGAGATGAAAGACTAAAGGCTAGAATAACAACAAGTCAAGGATCATAGTGGTTCAGGCAAGGAAAGGACTTTTTTAGATTTGGCAGGAAGAGAATGGAAGGAGTTGGTCTGAAAAATATTCTGAGAAATTGGCTGATGTGGAGGAGAATGGCAGTTGTCTCATCAGAATCTGTTTTTCCCTTTTTCATAAGCTACTGTATAATAGGCTTATATCCCAGGTTCCCTTACAGGTGTGTGTGGGGTGCACATGATCACATCCTTGCCAATGGAATCTAAGCAGAAATAATGTAGGTTATTCTGGACTTGGGGATGTGCTTCATTCATGTTCTCTTTTTCCTTCTAACTGGCTGGAACCCAGGAAAGTCCAGCATTAATAGGACAGATGAGGAAAGTGCCCTACGGGTATGGTGTATCAACATGGTGGAAATAACTAATGTTCTAAATAATTTCAGAGAATGGAGCTGCCCAGCTGCCCAGTGGAGCCTGAAACAGTTCAAACTATAAGTGAGAAGCATTTTTCTTTATCTTCGTTAAGCCACTGAATTATTGTTAGGTCTATTTATTACATCAGCCTAGCCTTAGGCTGGTAATTAGCCTTATTATCCTAATACAACAGGATATAGACTAGAGCATTGAGGTAGTAAGAAATCAAGGATGATTCTAAGGTTCTGAATCTGAATGACAGATTCGAATGAATCATGCATTTATTTACTTAATCACTCAATCATTCATTAACCCATTCTAATATTTATCTTGTAGTTACTTCATGCTATATACTATTTTATGTGTTGGCTAAATGGCAGTAAACATGAAACTTTCATGAAGCTTATATTTTTGTGATGCATTCAGATGACGTACAATAAATGCACATTACAGTGAAAGCAATAACAAATGCTATGAAGAAAAATAAAGCAGATTAAAAAGAAGGGGGACAGAATTTGAAGTAGAGTGATCAAGTACAGCTTCTCAGAAGAAGTGACTTTTGAAGAGATGGTGAGCACTTGAAAAAGTGAAAATGAGATAATGTATGTACTGTATCAATCCTATATTGAAACTGTATATTTGAGTTTTAACATGTCCTTGATGTGCGGAAAGAAATGGATCAATGTTAGAGAGGTATCTGTAAATTATTAACTTACACAACTTAGTGATAACAAAAGAATCTCTGTAGAATTAAAAGAAAAAGCAGTAAGACACAAGGAAAATAATAATTCATCAAAGATATGTTTGGAAGAAAAGTGACTGGAAAGGTATAAGGAAAAAAGAAAGACAAAGAAATGTGAGAAATAAGTGAAGAGATCAGGGTGATGATGAGAAAAATAAATGACAATAGAAATGTCTCAGGAACTAAAGCCAGAAGCCTTCAAAGGGGCAGGTATGAAAAGCTGTGCCCCATACATCAGAAAGATCAAGGAAGATAAGGACAGAGAAAATGCCTTTGAACTTGGCTGAATTGAGATCATTGGATACCATAAAGAGGCAAAGATGGAAGCCAGATTTAGGAGGGGAATTAAGGGGGAAATATTTTAAATATAGTTCATCTAACTCTTCACCATTGTTATTGGACATTTATTGAGTGCAGTGATTCTATAGAGTGCTGTTCTGATAACCAAAGTATTCGCTGAATCCAGTTACCAGGTTTGTGAAGAATGACGGAAGTACCAGAGTCTGGTACTTCTATTTTAGAAGGGCTCTGGGGGACAGAATTACCTAAAATGCTTTTAATCCCTTTGGCCGTCTGGCTTTGCTGAGTTCAGGAAGACTCAAGTATCCACAATCTAAGCAGACAAACCAATTAGATGTTAAAATCCCAGAGGCTAGAACTAAGCTGTCAAAAGAAAGTGAGTATGGAGTGGTCATTATCCAGTAATTATAAGAAACCTAGGCAAAAACCTAAAAGAAAAAAGTCCTATTGGCATGTTGTAAAACTGTTTTGAGAGGTTAGCAATTTGCTTAGTTTTGTTGACGGTAGGCTAGTGTATGTGATGTTTCAACAGAAAGTAATATTCCTTGGGCTCTATATTATCATACTATTAAAAACTCAACTGAAGGGCTTCCCTGGTGGCGCAGTGGTTGAGAGTCCGCCTGCCGATGCAGAGGACGCGGGTTCGTGCCCCGGTCCGGGAAGATCCAACATGCCATGGAGCGACTGGGCCCGTGAGCCATGGCCGCTGAGCCTGCGCGTCCGGAGCCTGTGCTCCGCAACGGGAGAGGCCACAGCAGTGAGAGGCCCGCGTACCGCAAAAAACAAAACAAAACAAAAAACCTCAACTGAAAACACTTTGAGAAAGAGCAACAGGTTTGAAAACCACACGAATAAAGGAAAAAAAAAATCAGTTGGGCCTTAGCAACTTAAGTGGCAAGAAGCAAAGTCCTCATATGTTTTGTATTGTGACTTATCATCCAGCTGATGCTTTGCTCGTCTGAAAACACTGGGGAATCAGATGGTATATCGTTTTGCATCACGGAGGTGTCCATGGGAAGAGAAAACCAGTAATAGTATCTGCTACAATTTGCCTCTCATGGAATGGATGCCTACCAAGAATTCAAAGTTTCTCTTAGTTTTACTTTGCTCTATGAGAAATGGTGGGTTGTATATGTACCACTCTAGATGTGCCTATTAATGTAGGCCCTTTAGAGGGAAAAGTAAAGACTAAATCTAGTAACATAAAAACACACTAGGTTCGTTATTATTTGTAGTTAAAATAATTTGAAAAGATTAATTATCCCCCTTATATGTGTACACAAGAAGGTAAAACATAAAATCTTTGGTAAAGGTAGGAATGAATGGAGGAAGAAGAGAAAGGCTTACTTGATTTTGAGGGCCAACGTAAAGGAAATGGGAAACACTCATCTGATAGCTAAATGCGCTAGGTGTTGTATGGACAAGTGTGTAAAGACAAAACAAAAGACTTCAGTAAGTATCATTGAATTACTCAGTTTTGAAAATGTTTAGTCTTGGTGAGCTCTTTAATACTATTTTCCCCTAAAATGATAGAAATTCCGTCTTTTTCCCCCCGAAGCTCTAATTTTGGGATTATGTTAAAGTGCATCAAACGATAAAATGAAGACACCTCCATAATTGTAAAGGTTTTAGTTATTCTATTCCTTGTGGAATCCAGAATTGGCATATAAAATACTTTCCAATATAATCTTTGACTTTTATTCTGAATGCAATATCATCTGTGTTCATGTGATAAACTTTCCAAAATGCACATCATGTGGAAAGTATATTAATAGTGGAAATGTAATTTACCTCTTTTAGCTAGATTAATTTGATATCACCTGATATTGTCTTTTTTCAAAGACAATGTCTTGATTGTTTCTCTTTGTGGAAAAAAATGCCACAACAATCCAAACTACATTTGTTTTCAGAAAAGTGGCTTTCTGAAATCAATTGGTTACAGAAAAAACATTTCTCTTCAAAATGATGATGATAAATCTATTTTTATACTTGAGAGTTAATGAAGATCATTTTCTTCCCTACCGACCACTACTCAGAATGGCAGCCTGAATCAGTCAGTATTGCTTAGCAAGAATGTGTAAGCGACATAGCCTAGAAAGTTGTAGAGTTAAATAAAGGTCTTGATTTTGTAAGGCATACTGCAGTAAACTATCTCAGAAAGAAACATGCCAGGATAAATTCACAACAGTTGGATGCTCTACAAGAGTGCCCAAACCTCTTGGTGTTGAACTAATTAGTTCTATAGCAAGCTGTGCATAAGCCACGTAGGTGGCTAGATGACACAGGCAGTGAACGAGAACTTTTGTGACACATCCTCCTAAGTTTAGAAATGTTCTAACTGTGCCTAGAGGCCTTATCCTCAATGGATCAAACCTTCCATTCTGATCTGTAGCCATTGATCTGTAGCACATATTCTTATATGCAACATGAATGCATATGGAGTAAGGGAAAGACAGGAAGGCTTTTGAGTCATTAACACAGTTGAAGTTCACTGTTTGTAAAATAATCATATATTTGAACAGCCAGTCAGTATTGGGAACAAAGTGTGAGGCAGGTGAGCAAGTGGCGCTTCCTTCTCCCCCCGCCGCCTTCTTCTTGTCACTAAAATGATACTTTATGGGCATTAGGCTTTCCAAACTCTCCTACTACAGTTATTATTTAATGGTTGTCCTCTATGTACCAGGCACCCGGCTAGGTGCTAGTTTCATATTGTTTCTCTTTCTCATCCATAAACATGTAAGACAAGTTTGTTCCATTTTGCAGAAGAGGAAAGTAACCTCCAGTCAAGAAAACTTGCCCAAGGTTTCAGAATTTGTGGAACTAGACATAATGATATTTAAATTAAGTGCACAGGTAATTTGCATAACAAAACAATTTAGGTGTGCTCATTCATAAAGAAGTTTTTATTGTTGACATGCAATGAGGGAAAACCTAAAAATTTTTAACTGTTGCTTTTTGACATCATGAATAATTTTTTCCTTGAAAAGCAAACCCTCCAAGTCTTCAAAAAATAATACTGTTTAGGCACAACAAAGTATTTATGGTTATTATTGCACGCCAAGTCCAGCTATATGGGTCACTTTCGGATTCTGGAATACCCCATGTTTGTTTGCTTTTGTTTTTTGTCGTCTTTTTGTTTTTCCCCACCTTGGCCCTCTACAGGAATTATTTCCTATAACGCACCATTCATCTGCTAATCCTAGCTCATCCCTCAGTTTCCCGGTTCAGATGTCAGTTCCTCAAGAAGCCGAAGTCATATGCCCCAGCTATGAGCTCCCATCACAGACTGCACTTGCCTGCTTGCCTGTTTCTATCTCCCACTTGCCTGTAAGCCTCCAGAGGGTCTATTTTCTTCAGCTCTGTATCTCCAGAGCCAGCCCAATACAGAGCAGGTACTCAAGTATTTATTTACTGTATGTGTATATTAAAGTATGAGTGAATATCAGACCTGCCAAAATCAGATGAGAATTGCACCGCTTTATTAGGGGCAAGGGAGGAACGGAAGAGAGGGCTATTTCAGAATTATGACTGGACCTTAATAAAATAATGAGAGAGACAGAGAGACAGAGATTGAGAGAGGTGCAATTTAGTGGTTAAAGACAGAGTCAGGCAGTAGTCTTGGATATGAACACTTGCTGTTTGACCTTGGACATGTTACTTAGCTTCTCTGAACTTGTTTCCACATGTTTAGGAATGGCTTGTTGGACTGGTTTGGAGTGTGCCTACTATGTAGGATTATTATTATATTACGAAGAGTGTAAGAAAAGTATTATTCTCGTGAATGAATTTACTTGGTTCTTTGCATCTTTTTCTTTGTTCCCTATTGAGATGGATACTGAGTCTTTATGTTTTTTCTTGTTTTTATATTTTTACACTTGTTTTCCATTCCGTGGTTACAGTTTCCTTCATGAGAATGCTTGTATATATATACTTCTATGGCTTCCTTTAACTGAGGAGAATTAAAGGGATTTTAGCAAATGACTAAAAGATAATTTTAAAAAATCATACCACCCTACCTAGCACAACCCATTTCTTTTTTACATATAACTTCCCACAAGCACAGATTCTCATATAGTTATGATTATAATGTGTATGTACTGTTTTATGCCCTTTCTGCTTAATATCCCATAATAAGTATTATGTGCACTTTCAGAATCAAAAACATCTTGAGAAAATGGCTTTGTTAACATCAGCTGTTCCTTAAGCCTTTCTCACTGGTTACCATTGCACAGTCCATTTAACATTATTGCGTATGCTTAATAATTTCATCACATTTCTTGTGGCATAGATTCCTAACCTTTTAATTATGGCAAAATATTCAAAAGGTTAATGAAACAACCCCCAGAGGAGCTTCTGGTACAGTAGCACAGGCTTATTTTCCTTGGCTTGGAACTGATTGTGTGAAAGAACAGTGTGCACCTCTGGAAAGGCTAGCAATTCTGCCATCAGATAAATGATTGCATCTTCAGTGGGCTGGCTCCCTTTATTTGAGCTACTAGTTGTGGAGCTGGGAAACAGAAGCCTGCACAGAGAGTGAAGGCCCAGACTTTTTTTTTTTTCTACTGAAATGTCAAGCTATGTGGCTATGCACAGCAGAAGACGACCCCCTGCAAGATGTGATAAGCCCCAGGCCTGCTCCACACACTACACTGAAAATGCCGTGGGAGGGCTTCCCAGGCTGATGGAACTAATGACAGTAATAGCTCTGGGTAATTTGTCTTTTTCCTTACTGTGCACATTCTCTACATGTGGTGCACTTTACACCTACCACCAGGCTCACATCTGGAATGCTACGACCCTCTCAGGCCTGATTCAGATAGGTTGAATTCTCCTGTAAAGTAAATCTGACCTCTAATTTTCTTAATAATTCAGGATTATGCTAACGTTAGCAACCAGTGAAGAATAGTACAGGAGCACTGAAGAAAGCTTAAGCCCTTGTATTGGAAGCATGACCAAGTTTTCCTTACATAATGGGTTAGAATTTTTTCCTCTGTATCATTCTAAGAGAGAAAATATAAATTTTGGAAAATGTGTAATTTGCATTATTCCTGCATCATTTCTGGTTATAGGACAGCCTCTGCTTGAGAAGAAATTTTCTGTTTCTTTTCCTTGGTAAACAGATTTTCTACAGAGGATTTGTAAGAATCCTAATGATAGGTTTGGGTTTTTAATTCTAACTGTAAAAAATACTTAGATAGTTAAAAAGACTGACAAAATAATTTCAGGAATAGATAAAAGAGACCTCACAGCAGCTTAATCTCATAAATGCAGAGTGCTTTCAGGGAAATTTTAACAGTAAAAAATCCTGTTTTAGTGCTGGTTCCATAGCAAGACTATACTTTTAACATAGTCTTAAATATCTTATTTCTGTCTTGTATTTTCAGTATTTATGTAAAAAATAGCCATATTATTAAAAGTGTAAACATCTGTGCATACCTTTTAGAAAAACGTAAATGAACTTAAGTTTTAAGAAATGTTGTACTACATTAAAAGGGTAGGCTCTCCAAACCTAGCTCTCTGTGAATAAAGGGAGACTAAAAGTATTTTCATAAATTAGTAGGTGAACGATTCCCCCAGAGAGCAAGAGATTTTCAGCATTGTGGAGGTTGGAGAACCACACTATTTTCCAGAAAAAAAATATGTGTGCTCATTAGTATGGGCATCTGAATCATTCTGTCAGAATATTTGTAAACTTATTTCTAAGTTATGAATAAACACTTAATTTCATTACTTTTTTCTTCAGTTCAGGTTCAGGAAGGTGCTAGTGAAACACTTTGTTTCAGGGGCTAAAGATTGTGCACAGAAACCCCCAAATTACAAATTGTTTATTTTGGCTAGTAATTTATGTTTCTCATAAACAACGTAGAGATTGTAAATATTTTTCTATAAATAATGTCTGTGGCTATAATTGGTCAACAAAATGATAAATCATCAACAATGTTCGGTCTCTCTCTTGGTACCTCTGACTATTGACTCAGTTATTCAAACTCCACACCAATTAAAGGCAGAAGTGTTTGCATCTTTAAGTACTGGGTCACCTCAGAATTTAACCATGGACTCAGACCATTCTGTAAAACCTCCTATGTACCTCCTACGTGGATGGTACGGATGGATTTTAGAAAAGAATTTTTTTTCTTGGAATCCTAAGAGGTTGACACTTACCCCTTGGTTTAGGGTAAAACGAATCAAATTAGGGAGGGAAAGTCGGATGAGGGAGAAATGGCAAGCTGAGTGTCCCTCCCCAGACCATCCCCTTCTGCTGGGTCCGAGCCTCTAGGAAGGATTACTCTAGGAAAAATAATGATCATCATCCCTGGATGAAGCAAAGGAGGCTGCGGAAGGACTGCTAGAGAGGCTAATTGTGACAGGTGTACTGTATTGACCCTTCCTGGGCCACATCCCTTTGGGCAAGATTTGTGCACAGAGTGGAGCCTTTGCCTAAACGGCAGATCATGCAGATTGAGGTTGCTGAGAGCAGTTTTGCTCGTGAGTTTGGGGTTAAACGAAGGTGAAGCATTTAAATATCACATGCTCTTAAATATATATAATGCTTTAAGATATTTGACAAGAAAATTCCCCAAAGAACAACAACAGATTAGGTGGTATAATGTGATTTCAGCAGAATCTGTGAAGGGTGAAATATCAGCTAGTTCATTTCACTGAATGAGTTGATAGCCCAGTCACGAGAAATATACAAGGACATCCTGTTCACAAGACCAAAGTTGACCACACTGGGTGTTTTTATCAACACCTTGCATTTACTGAGTCAGGGTCCTCATATGCTCCCTCTTACACACTCCTCACAACAGCTCCAAATGGTTCATATTATTATATTATAAAGAAGGAAGCTGAAGATCAGGGAGGTTCAGTATAGGGAAAGTAGTAAGATATGAACCTAGGTTTGTCTCACAGCAAAGTCCTCTGCTCGTTCAGCTTCTCTCTCATCCTCTTGGCCACCCTCCCTCCTCTTCCCCATCCCCTTCCCTAGTGTGTGTGGTTTTACTCTCAATAGTCAGCAGAGTTCAGAGAAGACAGAGGTCTGTAGAAAGAAAGAATCTCTCATACAGGGGCTTGAATGCCACTTCTCCCAGTTGGGTGACCTTGGGCAGTTAGCCTCTCCAGATCTCAGTGTTCTTCTCAATAAACCATGGATAACCCTAACTCAGAGAAGACTGAGAGAGAATCAGATAAACTGCTGAGCATGGTAGGCTCTCAGTGGGTGCCAGGCATTAATTTATAAGGATAACCCTCCCAAGTCAGAGTTTGAAAGTTTGTTTTGTTTTTTTTTCTTTTCTTTCCTTTGGGAATCTGAAGTGGAGGTCTTTACAAATTCATATCCCTTTTCTCTAGAAGCCTCCTAAAATTGTAACACACTTATACAGAAAGGCATATTTACTTACATTTTTATAAAACCTCTTAAGATATTTAACACTTTTTGGACACAGTTTTTGTATGCAAAATAGTCCTTTGAAATATTTTTCTTGAAACCAATTTCTTTAGTTTGTAAAACTGGTAAGAGTGGCATTTTGATTTAGAAAGTAGTTAAGCTTTTGTAGCTGATTTAGCTGGTTCTTGAGAAATGCTGATAGTCATTTATCTTGAGCTGCCTTCCTTCCAGTACCACCTTTCCTTGAGAGGTGCTTCTTAGTATATTGAAGGTGGAATGGGGATGGTAGCTAGTCCTTAAGAGGAGAGAGCTTGCTGGATAAGTATTCTGGCTGCCATCAGCTATTATGCTTTCATTACTTCATTAATATCATATACGTTTATTGAATGTCTAAGTTCTGTGAGATTACAAAAATATGTAAAAAAAAAAAAAAAAAAAGGCCCTTTGACCCAAAGCAGCTTATTGTTGAGTAAAGGAGCTGAAGCATTATATATATAAACTGATGTAAACCTGTGCAAGGGGGAAAAACTGAGTTCACAGGAGGAAGGAATCACTTCAGCTGAAGGTATTAGGCTTCATGGAGGGGCAGTTTTTGAACTCGGGTTACAGAGTAGGGAGGATTTGGTTGAAGATAAGGGGAAGACATTTCGGGTGGAGGAAGGCAGGAGTAGAATGAACCGAGGCTCGGGAGAGGTCGCATGAGGGCTGCATGCAGGGAGCAATGGGGAGGCCTGCTCTGATGAGCGCGGGGTGGGGCGGGTGTTTCACCCTGAGTTGACAGCGAATGACCTGCGGAACTTCTTAAACGTCCATGTTCCCAGAATCAGCATGTTTAACATGGATCCTAGTTAATTCTGAGGGAACGACTGAGAAACACAGGCATGGCTGGGTAATTGGAAGTGATGGGATGGCTGGAGGGTAGACAAGTGGCTCTTAGCCCAGGCTGCTCGTGCACTAGGGTCACCAGGAGAGTCCCCTCCTTCTTCCTACTTTCCTTCCTTTTTCCCTCCCTCCCTCCATTCCTTTCTTCTTTCCATTGTTTCTCTTTCTTCCTCTTCCTCCTCCAACTTTTCCTCCTCTTCCTCTCTTCTACTCCTCTCTCTGTCTCTCACACCTGAGCCCCAGGCCAATTAAATTAGAATTTCTGAGAGTGGGGCCTTTGTATCAATGCATATATTTTTTGCTTTTTATTATGGAAAGATTTAAATATATATAAAAGTAGGCAGAGCAGGATCGTGAACACCCATCCCAGCACCCAATTTCAACAGTTGTAAACTCACCGCCAGTCTCATTTCACTTGTATCCCCACTGCCCTCCCCATCTTCTGTATTGTTTTGAAACAAATCTTGGACATTGTAAAATTTCATCTGTAACATTTCAGCATGTATCTCTAAATAAGGACAAAAAAGTGCCATGGTACCATACTTTTTAAATAGCATGAAAGAGCCAGTTGTGTTTTAATTAGTTACTGTTTCATCAGTGTGAGTGTGTATGTGTACAGTTTTCTACAGATCATTTGACTCAGGATTTTGACAAGGCCTATACAATAAGATTGGTTGGTATGTCTCTTTGAATCTATAATATATGTTCCCTCTCCATTTCTCTCTCTCTCTCTTTCTCTCTCTCTCTCTGTTCAAGAAACTAGATTGTCCTACAGAGTTTTCCTCACTCTGCAATTTGCTGATTTCATTCCTATGGTATCATTTAGCATATTTTCTAGTCATGTATAGATAGTTGGATCCAGAGGTTTTATAAGATTTCAGTTCCAGTTTTTTTTTTTTTAAAGACCAATTTCTAGGTCGTGATGTGTTCTTTCATTAGGAGCATATAATATCTGTTTGCCTATCTTATTAAGATGTTAGCAACCACTGATGAGCAATGCCTTGAGCCATTAATTTAATAGAAATTGCAAAATGATAATATTCTATTGTCTCTTCATTAACTTGGTGAAATACTTTTACAAAGAGACATTTCATCTACTAGTTGCTTAAAAGGTGGTACAGTTTAGACAGGAAAGGCAGGATACATGATTCTTTCCCTTATTTACCAGTTTTCAAAAATAATGAATTTGTTCATTAGCATCATGCAGTGAATTCAGTTATCTAATTAATTTGTTTAATTTGTTTATTTAGTATTACTATGAATTTAAACATGTTTGGGATATTCCAGTCCATTGCAATGTTACTGTTACTGATTCTCAGATTGTTCTTTCTTTGCCTGGTGGGAACCTCTTCAGTTTGGCTCCAGAGTTCTTCTGATATGACCCTAGTAGTATTTGAAACATTATTTACTTTCTAGTATGACAAGATGTCTCAGGATCATCATGTACATTTCCTGTCCCAAACCTGCAGTGGAGCTCTGATATCTTTCACTAGGAAACCATATTTTAAGGTTACAATCTGGATACTAGTGGTTTACATTGCTATTAGGCCATGTTTCTAAGTCTTTTAAGTGGAAAGAGCCAGGGAAGATTTTATTTTCTAAGATACCATCACATCACAGATATATACTGATACATTCCTTTCAAACTCAGCACCACAGGGTTTATTTTATGTTGGTATCTTCTTTACCCCAGTCCTCCCCCAAATCCCAGCTTTCAATGACACCAGGAATGTTAGAAGGAGAATATTTTAGTATGAACTATTTGCTTTGTCCTATAGTGAACACACAAAAGTTTCAGATTAACAATAATAACATCTTTTCTAATGATATTATTACCGATAACTTTATCTTTTTGTTCTTAGTGTATATATCAGTAGGGATATACAGTCAATTTGCTCTGATTTAAAGTTACTTTGAATAGTTCATCTATTTTATTGGACCAGCAATTGGTTATGTATTAAAGCTTATTTATTTTATTTTCATTTTGAGAGATTAATTTATAAATTTAATTTTGTTTTATAATTATGTAGAATATTTACATGTTTCCAAAGTTAAATTTACAAATCAAGTTATTGTCAAAGTAATTTAGCCTGTCCCACCAGCCTATCTACTTCCTCTCCCTATAGATATCCATTTAAACAATGTATGATTTGTCATTCCATTGTTTATGCTCAGTACATAGTTGTAAATCTCCCCCAGCGATCTTATGTGGAGTCAGACTGGAGAGCCTTTACTGTAGAAATGATGAGCTGGAATATCAGTCTTGTGAAGCAGGGAGTTTGTACAATGTTTTAAAAACTGTATTTCCTACATCTAGATTAGTGGCTGTGACCTAGCAGGTGATCAATAAATGTGTTGAATGAATGAATGAATACTTATTAGGAGTTTGCAATCAGAAGAGTGAGAGGATCAAAGCTGTGCTTTTTTGATAAGCTAGTCTGACAGCAGTGGTTAAGGTAGCTTGGAAGGAAAAACTGAAAGCTGCATCATCAGTTTGGAGGTGATGAATTGGATGATAGTAGTTTTGAAGGAAGAAACAAAAAACTCAAGAGTGTGTGTGTGTGAATTCCATGGATTGGCAAGGTACTCTGTCTGGGCTGGCCCCACTGTTCTCTGTTGGGCTTACTCACGCGTCCATGGAGAGCTGGCAGGCTGACTGGCCTTACTACAGAACTGGCAGTTGGCAGGTTTTGCCTGGAGGCTGTCTGATTGTTGTCTGTGTCACCTCACTTCTCACTTTTCATCTTTCATCCTCCAGGAGGCTAGCTTGGGTTCTTTTCCATCCATGGTGGTCTTACGATACCAAGTATAGTAAAAGGCAAGCCCCGAGGTGGAAGTGTTTCTCAAGCCTTCGCCCGTGTCATGCTTGCTAAGGTTCCATTGGCCAAAGGAAGCCACAGTGACAACCCTCATCCAAGAGGTGGAGAGACAGACTTTAGCTCTGGTAAGGGAAGATTTATGGCTGTTTTGAATCTCCCCATATGATACTGTGTGAAACAGATATGTAAGTCATCTACTTATAATTTTTAGTCCCAGTCCCTTACATGGTTATTAGTTTCCAACTCTGTGTCCTGTCTCATGTCCTTTCCTGAAATGTTTGTTTTTATCTACATAGTCCATTTTGAGTTCTGTATCCTCAACGGAGCCCTCCCTTACCAGTATTTCACTTATGAGAATTTCTTTAGTATTTCTGGCTTTTACCTTGGTGATTGCCTTTTAATTTTGCACTATTTTGTATTTTTGCATTGTTCTCTAAATTCTTTATGTATGCTTCTCCTGAGTTCTCACCTAATTTGTCTTGTGTTTCTATTGGAATCTTCAATGAATTTAGCATAGTACTAGAATCTAAGTTCTCTATAAATCATTGTTACTTGAATTTTGGATCGACTAAATGAACCCTCCTGGAATTCAACATTACCAAAAGCCTCTTTGCTTCGATTTCTAATGGAGCTGTCCAATCGTGGTTTGCCATGTGTAAATAATGGTTAAAGCAATCGGGTTAAATTCAGTAGACTACTTGTTTTTAAGTGTTTCGGCAATTGGATTGAATCAGTTAAAAATATTTGAAATTGTGCTTTTTGAACGAATTTACACATGCAATAATGCCACTTACAAGTAAGACATATATAATACCCTTGCTAAACCATGTGTATGTCTGAGGAGGAGTCTTGCAGTGGTCCGAGTAGTAAAACAAAACAAAGCAAGCAACAGAGATTGTGATGATCCAGAGTGTGTCATTGGGAGACCACCTTCAATTTCCTTTAGGACCAGGTCATATTGGAGAAATCTCAAGAAGAGTTAGTGGTGTTTATGAGAGGCAGAAAAATAAAGATAAAAGCTAAGAGGCTAGGTGGGAGAGAGGAGAGTAAGGTAGTGCAATGCTAGGATGGCAGTATCAACTTACAGCTTCTGGCTCTGATTTAGTTTCCCATGGGCTGCAGAAGAGTACTTAGGAATTCTCAGAGGAGGAAGAACTAAAGAAGCCCTTTCCTTCTCATTCTTACTGAAAATTTCAGAGAAGAGTAAAGGCAAAGGGTGATGCTGCTGAGAGAGCAAAGGATAGGGTGGGGATCATTCTAGGTCCTGGAAGAGAGAAGGAAGGGGAGGTGATGGAATTTGTGCAAAAGCCACTTCTCTTAAGCCAGTATTGATCTTTGCACCATGGTTGAAGAGATCTCTCTCCAATTATGGGTGAAGTTTTAAATTCAAATTAAAACTGCCCAGAAGGTCTGGCTCTAATAAAATTATTTGTGAAATGCTCTACCATTTGGGGGTAGGGCGGTAAGGGTATCAAAAATTGTGAAATTTTTTTGACGAATGAGAGATTTTGTTTTGCCTGGAGACTGTCAATCTAGACTAAAGTGAACCTCAAAATTCTGTATCTATCTCCTACTTAAAAAAAGAACGACAGAGGAGTTAATATGAATATATGGAAAGAAATGAGGCTTAACAAAATGCATAGCTATTCATCAGTGAGAGAGATACTAGTGAACAGAAGTCTAATAGATGCTATCATTGTCAATAATTGTTGGGGACTGCTTGTCAGCAAATTGTTATAGACACTGACACACTAAAGTATCTGGATCTTGTACTTGTTGCATACGTTTTAAATATTTAGGTAAATATATATATATATATGCACATGTATATTTTTAATGAGACGAATGTTTTCCTGTGTTGCGAAGTTTCAGGAATTGTCTAATAAGGCTTGGAGTCTTTTTGCTAAATGGTGGAACTTATCATGACATTTATATACTCTAACATCCAATCATATTGGTTTTAATGAAAATATTTTCCTTAAATATTTTGAAAGTAAGGCATCTTCACTGAATCAAAACTGACATTTTAATTTGAACTCTCCACTCTGGAAAGAGTTTGCAGTCAAAATTTGTCATTAAAAAAACTCAATGAAATGAAAAATAATGATATGCTGGCTTGCTCCTACAAGCGTCTGGAGCAGAAATGCTAAAGATACTATATTTTAATGCTTAGTTGGCTTTTACCGCCATGCAGGGATTAAGTGGGAGGCAGCTCTCAGTGCAGTAGAAAGAGCCTCGACCTTAAACTCAGAAGAGCTGCATTTAAGACAGAGCCTTGTCATTTATCAGTGGGATGACTGTGTTGAAATAACTTAGTTTCTTCATCCTTAAATTGGGATGATAATAGCTATGTCACAGAGGCTTCAGACAATCTTGTATGGAAAAGTGTTACACCCAAAATCTTATGTAAATGCAGGATTATTAAATATATATTTTATATATTTTCGAATAAATGGTCTTGTTTGTATTCAGGTTCTATAAAAATCAGTGTACCTTTGTTTCAGTTTTCTTATTGCAAAAGCAATACATGGTGAAGTTAAAAAAAAAAAGCAGAAAATTAAAATAAGCAAAAAGGAGTAACTGAGAATCATCCATAATCATTCCAAACAACTATTATCACATGTTTATGTCATTTTCATCTTAATTTTTACCTATGCATATAGGTTTTTAAAGTATACCCTATTATTGCAGTGTATAGTATACAATATGTAGATTGTTCCTTTTCCCTTAGCATTGAATAGGATTGCATCCGTTAATATATACTCTTTCATGTGAATGAACCATAATTATAATTTACTTACAATTTCCCTATTGAACAAAACTTTAGGATATTTCCAATATCTCAAATAGATGAATATTCTTTTTTATTAATCCTCATACACATTTACTAGTGTTCCTGGATGAAAGAGTGAACAGCATTTTGAACCTTTTGATATAAATTAACAACTTGCCTTTCAGGCAGACTGTTTCTAGTATCTGCAGTAGTGTGTAAAAGAGCCTGTTTCCCCGCATTGTAGTCATTACAATAATTTTTAAAAATTTTGTCAAGGTCATAGGTGAAAATCTTATTTCACTGTTTTTAATGAGCATTAAAAAAATAAAAAATTATATATATATATATATATATATAGTCCAGTTGTAATTCTTCTTTTTGAATTGCTTGTTCATGACTTGGCCCAACTTTTTCTTATTAATTTTTAGATCTTTATACATTAAGGTATCAATCCTTTGTAGTATATATTATGAATATGTTTTTAAATTTACCTTTAAATTGTGTTTATGATTTTTTTAAAAATGGTGTATGCATTTCTAATTCATAGGTAGTAATGCTTCATTTGGGATTGTCCAAGAATGAGGAATTCTACCTAACTAAAGTTTCAAAATAATTGAAGCCTTCTTTAATGCAAAACTTTAAAATGGGGCAATTTTTAAATGAAAAATCATTCTAAATTGTATTATCTACCTCTTTGCCTCCTTATACAAAATGTACTGAATACAGTTATGTAATAGGCACTTTACATTTTTTTTTTGGTCTTTAAAACAGTCTTGCAAAATAGTTATTGTTATCTCCTTTTATAGCTGGGGCCACTGAGGTTACAGAGATAATAAATAATAGACCCAGCTTATAAGGGGTAGACCTATGATTTGAACATGAGACTAGACCCGCTGCTTTTGATAGTATACTCAACACACTTCTTTTGTGTGTTAATAATCTGAGGCCTTCAAGTCTGTATAATGTGCAGGGCTTTATTTGCATGATATCTGCATTGGAGGTTCATGCTTATTTCTTTTTAATAGTTTCCATATATGCTTCCTCAGTTTCAGCAAGGTAACTCTAAATGTGTCCTACTCTCAGCTTACTTGCTTCTGACTTGGCAGCAATAGCAAATACAGTTGACCCCTGAAGGACTCAGGGGTTAGGGGCACCCACCCCCCATGCAGTGGAAAATTTGCATATAACTTTTGACACTCCCCAAACTTAACTAATAGCCTACTGTTGACCAGAAGCTTTGCCTATAACATATACAGTCAATTAACACATATTTTGTATGTTATACGTAATATGTACTGTACTCTTACAATAAAGTAAGCTAGAGAAAAGAAAATGTTATTGAGAAAATACATTTACAGTACTGTACTGTATTTAATGATACCGTAAGTTTACATCATCTGTTTACAAGATGAATTGTCTGTCTGGTAACTACATCAATATTGTCTTACATGATTCAGAGCACTGAGGATGTTATACAGCTTACTAACATTAGGCATCAAAAATAAAAAGATAACGTGAAAAACAAATTCATATTTATTTATTTATATGTGGACTCTAAAGAATGATCCAAATGAACTTATTTACAAAACAGAAACAGATTCACAGACTTCAAAAACAAATGTATGGTTACCAAAGGGGGGCGGGGAGGAATAACCTTTACAGTGATTGCTTGGAGCTTTCCCCTACCATTGTTTTAATTGGTTACTCTTAATCTGTTGTAGGGTGGAAAATAGATAACTGGATTTGTAAAAACAGCAGACGAGTAAAACTTTTTTTTGAGTGACGTCTGAGAACCTTTTCTATAAGTAGACCCCCTGAGTTTGTTTTGCCTCAACCTAATTCTCAAATTTATTGACGTTGGTGTCACGATCTGCAGGAAACGCTTTGGTAACTTTATCTCATTTAGTTCTTAATATAATGCTGCAGATTAGAATTATTACCCATTTTCATTTTATAGCTGAGGGAATAACTTGCCCGAAATTCTATAACATAGAGTTTGGGGCTTCTGTCTGGAACTTAAAAAAATTTTTTTAATATATTTCTTTTATTGAAGTATAGTTGCTTTACAATATTATATTAGTTTCAGGTATACAGCATAGTGATTCAGTATTTTTACAGGTTATACTCCATTAAAAGTTAGTAGATGAAAATTGCTATAAGTCCCATGCTATACAATATATCTTTGTTGCTTATCTGTTTTGTCCTTTTCCCCCCTCCCCTTTGGTAATCAGTAGTTTGTGTTTTTAAATTTGAGTCTGTTTCTGTTTTGAATACACATTCATTTGTATTATTTTTTAGATTCCACATGTTAGTGATATCATACAGTATTTGTCTTTCTCTGTCTGACTTATTTCACTAAGCATAATATATGCTAGGTCCATCCACACTGTTGCAAATAGCAGAAGTTAATTCTTTTTATGGCTGAGTAATATTCCATTGAATATAAATATACCATCTTCTTTATCCATTCATCTGTTGATGGACATTTGGGCTGCTTCCATGTCTTGGCTATTGTAAATAGTGCTGCTGTGAACATTGGGGTGCGTGTATCTTTTCGAATTAATATTTTCATTTTTTTTTTCTGGTTCTATGTCCAGGAGTGAAATTGCTGGATCATATGGAACTCTTTATTTTCTTATTTTAGGCTAGGTTGCAAGCTAAGTAGTCTTAAAATAACTGAAGAGTTACTATATCTCAGCATTCAGCTGTAGGAGTCTCACTGAAGAATGCAAAAAGTAGAATGTTTTGTTTATATGATTTAAGCTATAAAGAAAATATGTATTTTTAAATAAAGTTGAATTTAATGCCACAACATGACATCCAGATTGAGTGTTCTTTCCTTACCAAAAGATAAACATCTTGACCTCTGCTAAAGATATTTGCAGTGTACTACAAAATAAGATTCCTATTATGATGAGAATGTTTATATGGAATAAATTATACATGATTATACTAGTATAAGATTTGATAGTGATGATTCAATTCAATCTATATTTGTTGAATGCTTACCTATACCACATATAGGTATAGTTGGGGAAAAATACTAACATATTGAATAACTATGCATTGCAGAATAATGTTAGTATGCACATCTGTATTTACAAAGTACCACCATATTAGATTTATTCCTAAGTGGGTTCCTAACTGAAAGAATTCAATGGAAGTCAAAGTAAGACTTACCTTGGGTTGTAAATGAAGGTGAGATTTTGAGAGACAATGAGAAAACTCAGGTAAGGGGGAAATAATATTGTATTGGTTGTCTTCTTGATAACCAGAATTAAAAAGAGATACTGGATAGCTGCCAGAACAGAAAGAAGAGTTAAAAAATCGGTTATTTGGAAGGAAAGGAATCAGGGCAGCTTCGAGGGTCCAGGAAGCAGGAATTTCCTTCACCAATGAAATAATTCAACTCCAACTGTTTGCAGTCTTCGTTTCCTTCTGACAGAAAATGATCTAGAGGTGTTAAAGTCATTGTGAGGTGATTAGAACTTATTTATATCTTCGCCAGTCAGGAGCTCAACTCATCAAAGATTTTAGTGTAGTTTTTTTTTTTTTAAACCATAATCAGTCCCTGTGATCGGAAAATCATCTAAAAGAGCTTTGAGTCAGATCTAAACTATAATATAGTTGATTTATTCTACAGCTTGATTGATCTTGCTGACTTTTCGCCTGGTCACCCTGGCTGTGTGCTCTGCCCAGTCCGAGGTTATGCACACCTACCTCTCCGCCACGTTGGCTTTGACCACTCACCTGTCTAGACCTGTGGAGGGGGCTGGGGTCTGAGCTAATTCCATCATTTTCTTCGTTAGTTGGCCCCTGTTGTTGCGCCACCACTTTGCCAGACATAGACGAGTATATCTGACTCCCAGCTTGGGTATAATTTGGTACTTCACTACAGGTACAATACTGTTTGTATAAACCAAACCAAAAGGGCGTGCATATTACTCACATAGTTTGTTGTTTACATTTTACACATGTGTTCTGATCAGTAAAAGGGGGAGACGGTATAGCAGTGCGATATGGAGCCTGTCTGCCTAGTTTAAATCCTAGGTCCTCCTCATACTGTTTGACCTTGGGAAAATCACTTAAACTCTTCCTGTCTTAATTTTCTCATCTATAAAACAAGGATCACAATAGTACCTAACATTTAGGACTACTGTGAGGATTAAAAGAGTTCATACATATGAAAATCTTATGTCTGTGCATGGCTCATAGTTAATTCTATACATGGGTTAACTGTCATTATTGGTGAAAAATCTACATGGGTCCCACTCTATATCAGTGAATCTTTTAGACTCAGAATAATTAGGATCATATTTCTGAGGTGAATTAATTGATCTTTAAAAAACCTGAAAACCTGATATCTTAATATCAAACATTTCAAATCAAAATTCTTAATTAAAAAACCTAAAATGTATTATTTATTTTATTTTTTGTTTTATTCTAGTTTGTCAAAGTTACTAATTGCCCTTTATTGAAATATAATATAGATTCTAATTATTCCAAAAATGGTCTTCTGAACATGAAGGGATTTCTACCTCTAGATCATTAGTTAGAACCACTCATTATAAAACTAGGAAGTATGGCATATATTTCTTCTATAATAGTAATGTAGAATCCAAACATATTTTCAAACAGTAATTCCATGAAGTCATGGGCACGACAGGAAAATTAGTTTACATTAATATGTTAAAAAGAGGTCTATCCTCCTCTTTTCACCAAGACAGATCAGCTATCCCATGTTAGATTTAGATGGTCTGTCTGTTTTGCCCAAATAAAGAGACATGTATTTTATTTATTTTATTTTACTTTTTAACATCTTTATTGGAGTATAATTGCTTTACAATGGTGTGTTAGTTGCTGCTGTATAACAAAGTGAATCAGCTATACGTACATATACATATATCCCCATATCTCCTCCCTCTTGTGTCTCCCTCCCACCCTCCCTATCCCACCCCTCTGGGTGGTCACAAAGCACCGAGCTGATCTCCCTGTGCTATGCGGCTGCTTCCCACTAGCTATCTATTTTACATTTGGTAGTGTATATATGTCCATGCCACTCTCTCACTTCGTCACAGCTTACCCTTCCCCCTCCCCATATCCTCAAGACCATGCTCTAGTAGGTCTGTGTTTTATTCCCGTCCTACCACTAATCTCTTCATGACATTTTTTGTCTTAGATTCCATATATATGTGTTAGCATACAGTATTTGTTTTTCTCCTTCTGACTTACTTCACTCTGTATGACAGACTCCAGGTCCATCCACCTCACTACAAATAACTCAGTTTCATTTCTTTTTATGGATGAGTAATATTCCATTGTATATATGTGCCACATCTTCTTTATCCATTCATCTGTTGATGGACACTTAGGTTGCTTCCATGTCCTGGCTATCGTAAATAGAGCTGCAATGAACATTTGCATCCTTTCATGTGTTTGTTGGCAATCTGTATATCTTCTTTGGAGAAATGTCTGTTTAGGTCTTCTGCCCATTTTTGGATTGGGTTGTTTGTTTTTTTGATATTGAGCTGTATGAGCTGCTTGTAAATAAGAGACATGTATTTTAAACTTTGGCAATGTACTAACGTATAAAAGGTGCTGGGTGGTCTACTTCACGTGGTATAACTCCATCTTGATTTGAGATATAGTATTGTGATGGTTAATTTTATGTGTTAACATAACTGGGCTACAGGTTGCCCAGATATTTGGTCAGGCATTATTTGAGGTGTTTCTGTGTTTTTGGATGAGATTAACATTTAAATTAGTGGATTTTGAGTAAAGCAGGTTGCCTTTCATAATGTTGGTGGGCCTCATCCAATCAGTTGAAAGCTTTAACAGAACAAAAAGACCAGCCCCTCCCAAACAAGAGAGAATCCTCCAACAGACTGCCTTCAGACTTCATCTGCAACATCAGCCCTTCCTGGTTCTACAGCAGATACCCTTCAGATTGGAACTGGAACATTGGCTCTCCTGTGTCTTCAGCCTACCAGCCCACCCTGCAGTTTTTGGACTTGCCAACCTCCATAACCGTGTGAGCCAATTCCTTATAATAAATCTCTTTCTATATGTACGTACATACTATTGGTTCTGTTTTTCTGGAGAACCCTGACTAATGCAGGTATGGTATTATACTTTTGTAAAATTTCAATATTGCCCCATCACCTACAGGATATATAAAACTCTTTAGCTTACATACTCTACCTTTCATGAGGTAGTCTCTTGGAATTAAAATACATAGAATTCTCAAAAGGGGCCATACTTCTTCTTGTACATGCTGGTCCTTCTACCTTGAATGCCTTTGTGCTTCTTGTTTGCCTGGAAAAACCTTATCCTTTAGTTCTTAACTCAAATACCATCATCAGTTCAGGGAGCCTTCCCAGCTAACCAGTTAAAGCTAAGTGCTTATGATTTGGAAGCACCTGCTCATCCTCTTACACCATTTTTTATCTCATTGCTCTGATTATTTGTTCATATGTCTATCCTCTCCATCAAACTCTGAACTTCATGAGACAAGTGATCTTGTTAGTCTCTATGTTTACAGTATTTAGTAAAGCTCCTGTCAGTATGAACAAGAAACCCATACTGGTATATTTTTCTTCCAATCGAAGAATTATTCTGTGGCATGTGCTTCCAGCACCCAGTAATTAACCTACCTGAGAGTATTAATGATTGTTGGAGTCTGAATTTTTGTGGATGCTCATTAGTTTTGAATTTCTGATATACTCCAGTAGTTGTAAGTGATATATAAAAAATTAGACAGCCTTCAGTTGTTTAAAACAATATAGATTGTGCAGTATCTTCAACGATGATCTTGGAGGCTCTTAGGACTTACAAATAGGCATTTCTTAAGTATATGCATTACCCTTCCTCCTGTTCTACTCTCTCAGGCGAGATTAGTTTACTCCCAGTAATTACTCCTGATGATGAAATTTCTAATAGCACAATGTATTGCTAAAGTACCTTCTTTTCCTTGTGAGTGAAGTCTTAACGGTTCTTCTCCATAAAGCCCAATGTGCATCTCTGGGCACCTGGTCTTCTGGAAAGTAAAAAGTTCTTCCTTTGTTCCTGCCCTAAACCCTTGAAGTCAGTAAGACCTTTGCACAAATCCTGAAGAAATTATCCCAATGTTCCTGCAGACAAACTCAACATAAAATTACTGAGCAGATGCTTTTCTGCATGAAGTGTCTGCTGGGGGGCATGGTGTGCCCAGAACTCTATGGAACTGGCCTCTTCAGGGTGAGGGGAGGACTGGGTTGCAACAGCTTTAAGCACTGCTGACTTTGTTTCCTCCTTACTTTGGTATATAGATTTTCATCATTTTAAATAAATTACAGAGTATTCCACAGACTGATTAGTCACGTATTTATTTGGCCTACTTCTTACTGTTGGGACATCTTTGTACATAAGTTTCTGTGAACTACTCTTATTATTTTATTGAACTCTTTTCCAGATGTGTAGTTGCTGAATCAAAGTATATGTGTAGTTGTCAAGTCTCTGATCTCTGTTGTCAAATTGCCTTCTAAAAATGTACCAATTTATAGCTGTGCTAGTCATGTACGATCAGCCAGTGTCCTGCATCTTCATTAAAAGTGGGCATTATATATAACAGATTCACTTTTAACACTTCATAGAGGACTCTATTCATGCATTTGTTAATATGATAAATTGATTCTGAGTTCAAGGTGCAGCCTTTAAAATTCTTTTGCCATATATTTTTCCCACTGCATTCTTATTAGTAAAAATTCAGATTTTAGGAATAACAATTCCTTTTCTTCCCTAAGTAGTGAAACTAAGGGGGTTGCAGAGTAATTCCTCTTCTGCATAATGGTTAATTGAAGTATATATGACAAAATCTTTCATAATTTTGGTAACTTCAGCACACTAACAGAAACTTTTGCTTCACTTTGCTTTTAACGTTCTGTGAAAGACCTCAAAACAATTTATGAAGATTATGTCACAGAATCTTTCTTTATTTGAACTACTAACTCAGGTGTCTTTAACCTGTGACAAGAAGAAAAACTCATAAATTTACAGTAGTCTTTATATGAAAACAAATTAAAAATCTACTGATTTTTTAAAAAGTAGTATGCCCTGATTTTTTAGAATGGCTAAAAACAGCAGGAATACACAAGGAACACAAACTTGTGGAAACTCTCATTTTTTTAAATGTTAGTTTTGGATTTTCTATTTGTGATTGATGTCTCAACATCTACACTACAGAATAATAATTGTGCTAAGTTTAATGGCTAGCTGGTGTGTAGTGTACACTTGTATGTTTGAAACAGGAATAGTGTTAAACCCAATATTAATCATTAGAGAAATGCAAATCAAAACTACAGTGAGATATCACCTCATGCTGGTCAGAATGGCCATTATCAAAAAATCTAGAAACAATAAATGCTAGAAAGCGTGTGGTGAAAAGGGAACCTTCCTGGACTGTTGGTGGGAATGTAAATTGATACAACCACTGTGGAAAACAGAATGTAGGTGCCTTAAAAGACTAAAAATAGAACTACCATATGACCCAGCAATCCCACTACTGGGCATATACCCCGAGAAAACCATAATTCAAAAG
>NC_041221.1:55606251-55612504 GCF_002837175.3 Physeter macrocephalus
ATATATACAATGGAATATTACTCAGCCATAAAAAGAAACGAAATTGAATTATTTGTAGTGAGGTGGATGGACCTAGAGTCTGTCATACAGTGAAGCAAGTCAGAAAGGGAAAAACAAATACTGTATGCTAACACATATATATGGAATCTAAAAAAAAAAAATGGTATGAATGAACCTAATTGCAGGGCAGAAATAAAGACGTAGACGTAGAGAATGGACCTGAGGACACGGGGAGGGGGAAGGGTAAGCTGGGATGAAGTGAGAGAGTGGCATGGACATATATATACTACCAAATGTAAAATAGGTAGCTAGTGGGAAGCAGCCGCATAGCACAGGGAGATCAGCTCGGTGCTTTGTGACCACCTAGATGGGTGGGATAAGGAGGGTGGGAGGGAGATGCAAGAGGGAGGGGATATGGGGACATATGTATGCATATGGCTGATTCACTTTGTTGTACAACAGAAACTAACACAGTATTGTGAAGCAATAATACTCCAATAAAGATATATTTTTAAAAAAAACAGTGGAATGGTGTTTTTTATTTAAGAATTCCAAGTTAGAACAGAGCTATGTTCAGATTTTTCTCTTAATTTCTGCTTTATCTCAGGAATTACGTTCCTTGAGATCAGTCTATTGAAAGTCATTATAATTTTTGTGTATTAATATCTGCCCATTTTAGTGGTATATCATTTTACTGAAGTAAAAGTAATTCCTCCAAGGAACCTCAGTATATAATTTGTAGCCTTCAAGGATGATCCTCTATTGTGTTAAAGTCAGAGTTTCTAATTAGATGTCTAATAGAAAAGGAATAAGTTCTCAGGGGCTTTCCTTCTCTCCTGCTGGACCCACAATTCCCATGGATATAATTGGAAATTTTACCTCCAACAAATGTGGAATAATCATCTTGAGCCGAATTGCATGTAAGAGAGCAAGAGGAAGTTTGGACAGTTATACAGGCAGAGCAGATGCCATCTCTACTTAACATGTGACTGAATTACATAGGTGATTCACAAAGGTGTATGTGTGTTTTGATAGTTTCTTTTTGTAGCATCGTATATGGTTATGTAATAAGTTATAGCATCATTATTGTTACTATATATTTTCTTTTATTTTGGCCGCGCTGCCCGGCATGCACGCGGGATCTTAGTTCCCGGACCAGGGATAGAATCCGCGCCCCCTGCAGTGGAAGTGCAGAGTTTTAACCACTGGACCATCAAGGAAGTCTTATATTTTCTAATTATTATGATGATGGATAATGACAGGTGCTATAAAGTATACTCCATTCTCAACGATAGACTGCGGAAGGGGGGCAGTCATGGGGGGCAGAGATAAGATGCTGTGGGAGACATTTTGAAACACCCCATGATGACAGGGGCCCTGGTTGCTAAGAAGCAGCACAGCAAACAAAGCACATTAAAATTGAAGGAGAATATTATTGAGTCTGGGTGCATGTGCATGTGTGTGAGAGAGAGAGAAGGAGAAGGGGGGGAGAGAAGGGGGGGAAGAGACTGTAGACCATGGAGCCACAAAATATAGAAAAATCTACGTTAATGTCGAAAAAAATGCTGTCATCCTTGTGTTAGATTTGTTTTTGGCAGACCCAAACAATAGGATTAGTACTCTCAACTACAGTCTTCTGACAGGAAGAGCAATTTTAAAAATACAGTTCTTTTGTCTCATGCTGTAGATTTATGGTGAGCATTATTCCAAATGTAAACAGACTTAAAGGCCATTTTCCATGTCATATATTATTTTAAATATTTAAATTTTTATATATTTAAACATATATGCCACATAAAATAAAAACTATTATTACCTAATCATTTAATTCCACTTTTTACAAAGGGTGCAAAAAAAAAAAAAGTCCCACTAATGTCACTGTGCCTGGAGCGAGGCGCAGTGCTCGCGTGGTATACTCCAGTGCACACTCTGCAGCCTGAGCTGGGTTAGGTTTCCCACAACTTGGAGAATTATCTCAATGGGCGAGCGCACCAGGAACCCATCAAGGGGCCTCCGGGAGATGTGCTCTGAGCTGGAGTCAGCCAAGACTCCATAGTTTTGCTCCTGGTGTCAGTGTCCTAGAACCAAAATAAATATTCTCAAGTTGCCTCCCACGGTGGACCTGTCAGCCTGAGAATCTGAGTAGTGAGAATCTGAGGCAAATCCAAATACCACTGTCACTAACTAGACTTATTCATTCTTTCTCTCTCTCTCCCTCCTTCTCTCCTTGGAGCGCTATGGTTCTTTGGAGGTTCATTGGGGGCTCCTAGAAATATGTGGGAGAGGCCTAGCATCTGGTCCTGAGCACAATTCTTATCTGTTTGATGCGAGTTTTCACTGGAAATTAAAAAAAAATATTTTGGGAAAAAATGTGAAAATCGTGGAATTAGATGAACTAGTCCGTCCTAGCTTTATCCTGTGGTAATTCCATCATTTTCCTGGATTTCAGACCTTATTCCCTGGCTCTGAATGTTCCTAGGTTTTGAGGGATGGCCCTACTTGTTTCATAGAGCAGTGGACAACCGAGAGAAAGCCCTTTTGAAAAATGGGTTGGTTTAGCCCTTGATTGGTAGCATGCCTATACATGACACATGTGATTTTTGCTCTGTCATGACCTCTTATCCATACCCCTCACGTCACAGATATTTGCAGTATTGTGTCATCTAACTGAATTCAACTAAATAATAATAAAATGTGAGCTTTCTTCAATTGATATATGATACAGATAACTATAATACATGTTTGTGCCTTAACATGCACCAAGCATCTGTTGTATAGAGAAGAAAGAGTATGTAGTGTCCTATTTGGTTCATAATTTTCTTTAGAAAATCTTCATGTGTTTTTCAGCATGGTGATTGTGCCCAATATATATTAATTTTCTATGAAAATAATGATTCCTTTGTACTCAGAGACAATCTTCTAGGGAATGACCACAGAGGAGGATGCTACATTTGAGGTACATTTAATCTGTTCCTTGAGCTAATCTTTCAAGTCAGGATGGGTTTAATACTAACTTTGAAGCCTTTAGGGAGGATTGGATGGAAAATACAGAAAAGCAAACCATTAGACATGAATTTCTAAACTTCCTTCTTCCAGACCTAAAACTTGCCTATGTTCTCCTTCCTCACTTCTGTCACTGTGGAGGATAATTTTCTCTTTTCACCAAAGATCTTGATCCCACCTCCAACCTTTCTCAAGTTCCTAATTCCTCTGATGATACTATTTTTCTTGCACCATTTTCTCTCATTTTCTTCTGGACTATTACCTCTAGCATTCAATCATGCTGGGATATTTCCCATCTTAAAGAAATTTTTTTTAAGCATCTCTCCTAGTCTGAGTCAACTTCTCCAAAGAAGTGTCTATGCGTGTCTTTGCCTTCTTCCCTCTCATTCACTTCTCACAGTTTTAGTCTCACTGTTCCACTGAAACCACTTTTGTCAATGTCACCAGTAACTTGCATGTGCCACATCTGACTCTTTGTCCTCCATATAGTGTTCTTCCTACTCGAAATATTATCTTCTGTTGACTTAGAGGACATGTCTAAGAGGACTTGCCTCTCTCCTGGTTTTCCTTCTTTATAACTGACTCTTCTCTATCAATTTCCTTAGCTGGTTTCTCCTCTACCACACTTTGCAAATATTGGCATTCTTCCAGGCTGAGTGATGGTTTTACTTTTCTACTCTACACTTCACCCATAAGTGATCTCATTAAGATTCATGCATTTAAATATTATGTTTGTTGTGATGACTCCTAAATTTATATCTGTGGACCTCACATGGGTCACATGCATTCTACTGTCTACCTGACATCTCTTTTCGGATGTATTACCATCACCTCAAACTTCATATGTCCAAAATGGAAATTTTGATTCTTCACCACCCTTAGCCCATCTACCTCTCCCAGTTGTCTCTGACTCATTCGGTAGAACCATCATCCACTTTGTTGTTGAAGCCAGATGCTAGGCAACAACACTGAATTTTTTCTTGTCCTATACCCCAGTCTGTCAGTTAGCAATCCTGCATATGCTGTCTACAAAACACATATGGACCCTCTCTCTTTTCTCTGATCCACCACTATCACCTTAAACCAAGCCATCATTATTTCTCTCCTGAATGACTGCAACAGTTTAGTATTAGGTGTCCTCACCAGCCTTTTCTCTTTTCTAATCCAATATCCACTCAGCAGGAAATGTGACCTTATCAAAATGTTAATAGAGCACACCACTTTCCTTGTAAAGGTCCTGCAGTGATTTCCCATTACACTTAGAATTAAATCGAAATTTCTTACCAAAGCTTAAAAGTCCCTACATGTCCAACCCTTGCTTAGCACCACTCTCTTCCTCATTTGCCAGGTGCCAATCTTGCTAGTCTTTTTCTTTTTCATCCAGAGGCTCCTCTGGAAGATCCATCCCAGTGCTCATCACTTAAATAGGTTCTTCTCTTGCTTTGGTCTCAGTTTAAATGGTCCATCTCTAGAAGGCCTTCTCTGATGACTCTCTATCACTCTTGTCCTCAGACTGTTGTTTTTCCTTCATAACATTATTACAAATTTATTCTTTTTTTTTCTAATTGCTCCAATCATGTAAGCTCCACAAAGGAAGAGAAGATGTCTATATAGTATGTTGTTTTGTCTTCAGTGAGTAACACATTTCCTGGCACATAGTAGGTGCTTAATAAATGTTTAGTGAACAAATATGTTGTCACTTTATTGGGGGGACACACAAAAACCACTGTATACAATTATATCCATTTTCTAATTTAAACAAAAAGAATAGAAAAGTAGATTGATTCTGATAGAACATAGTGAAATAGGAAGTAGAAAAAACATTTGGATGATTCAAGAAGAAATTCCCATTTTTATTCAATCTATCTTTCACTACAGAGGTAATGAACAACATTACACCTTTACCATGATTTTAAGCTTTTTTTTTTTTAATAAATATTTTATTATTTATTTATTTATTTGGTTGTGCTAGGTTTTAGTTGTGGCCAGCAGGCTCCTTAGTTGCAGCTCGTGGGCTCCTTAACTGTGGGTCACCAGCTCCTTAGTTGTGGCATGCAAACTCCTAGCTGCAGTATGCGTGTGGGATCTAGCCCCCTGAGCAGGGATCGAACCCGGGCTCCCTGCATTGGGAGTGCGGAGTCCTAACCACTGCGCCACCAGGGAAGTCCCTAAGCATTTTGAAGGTGGAAAGAAATATAAACTGTGATCTATTACAACAGATATTTTAATCTAGTTTTCTTCAATTACCTAACTCAACTTTTGCTTGAGTATTTTAATTATTTAAATATAATGATCCCTATGAAAACATTCATAGATAATCTCTGAATTGGCTTCAGTTCCCCTTTTGTGTTGGTGGATTCACACTCTTCTAGGCAGAAGGTAAAGGTAATTTTCCTCACTTAAATTAGACTACTCTTCAGCGCAGGCATTTTCATGTTCTATTTAGATGAAAAATGTCTTAGTGACCCACATTCAGTAGGGTATGAATTTCTAGTTGGTTTTTTTCAGGTAGGGGTTATGAATTAAACCTTATTCTTCTAAGGCTTCCATTTGTCCCTCGGTATGTATTGATAAGATGCTTATTGGGGAAAAGATGCCACCAAAAGCTGGTACTGCTGCATTTTTCTGTGAAAATAACTGTATTTTCAACGATAGCACTGACTGTTAATAATATGCTCCCAAGAATTCCTCTAAAGCCAGATATCCATATAATAACTCTTTTGCCCTCTGTCTCATCTGGGAATGAGACCCCTCTTGCCCTTCCTTTTTCAATGGCTGAAACGAGAATGTGAGTCCCTTAATTCATGAATAAGACAGAAAGACATGTGTTTCTTTAATATATTAGGATTAGAAAAATATATAGTTGTGAATTTTACTCACCTGTTTTACATCAGGAACTTCTGTGATATCCTCTTAACTTTTCCTGGTATTTAAAAGGTGATTATTGATGATTTTTAAATTGCTTTAAATTTAAAATTATTTTTGATCATGTCACATTATAGAAACACTTTGCGTGACCATATACTGCTCAGTTTCATGTATGACCAAATGTGAAGGAATAACCTATTTCTATATTGTTTATCTTCCACATTTTAGAACAAATAATCTCTTGAATCTTCCGTATTTACAAAAGAGCCAATATTGGAAAATGTTATTTTATAAAATTCTAGTGTACCTTTAAAATATCAGTCTTCTGAGATATAATGTACACTCAATAAAATGTACCCTTTTTTTTTTTTTTTTTTTTTTT
>NC_041221.1:55612514-55619303 GCF_002837175.3 Physeter macrocephalus
GGGGGGCCCATTCTTTTTTGTTTTTCCGGTACGCGGGCCTCTCACTGTTGTGGCCTCTCCCGTTGCGGAGCACAGGCTCCGGACGCACAGGCTCAGCGGCCATGGCTCACGGGCCCAGCCGCTCCGCGGCATGTGGGATCCTCCCGGACCGGGGCACGAACCCGTGTCCCCTGCATCGGCAGGCGGACTCCCAACCACTGTGCCACCAGGGAAGCCCAATGTACCCATTTTAAAAGTATGTTTCAATGAGTTTTGAACCACCATGTAACCACTATCACATCTAGATATAGAACACCATCTCCCAAAAGTTTTCTCCGACCCCTTTGCAGCAACCATTGATCTATTTTCTGTCACTATAGATTCATCTGCCTTTTTAAAAATTTTAAGTAAATAGAATTATGTGCTGTACAATCTTTTAAGTCTGGTTTCTATTGCTCAGCACACATTTTTGTGATTCATCCATGATGTTATGTGTATCAGTAGTTAATTTTGTTTTCTTTCGGAATAGAATTGCATTGTATGGATGTACCATTATTTGTTCACCCATTCACCTGTTGTTCGACATATTTCCAGTTTTTGGCTAATATGAGTAAAGATTCTATGAATATTTGTGTATAAGTCTTTGTGTGTACATACTCAGAACTCCTGGGTGATGCAGGTAGAGAGTAAAAGATATAAAACAAAGTGATGTTTTTAAGAACTTCACATTCAAGAAATGGAACTAGATTAATAATACTTGTCAATAACACAAGCTGGTAAGTTCTATAACAGAGGTGTCAATGAAGTGTTGGAGACTAATAGACAAGGAATCTATTAAATTACACATATCTTTGTGTGAATATATGTTTTCGTTTCTTCA
The DNA here is from genome assembly GCF_002837175.3 of Physeter macrocephalus. Lineage (NCBI taxonomy): Eukaryota > Metazoa > Chordata > Mammalia > Artiodactyla > Physeteridae > Physeter > Physeter macrocephalus. The sequence goes on from NC_041221.1 coordinate 55,613,374, forward strand.
GGAAAAAAATCTGTGATTGAAATTGCTGGGTTGTGGTTGCCTTGAAACCGTGGAGCACAGTGACAGAAAGCTCCAGCTGCCACCTCTCTGTATCCACCACCATTTGCACAGAGAGCATGCTACCCACCACAGGCTTCCCACGTTTCCGAGCCAGTGATTCAGCACAATGGGGGAACTAGAGACCACCCATGCCTGTGAGATGTGGGACTCTTCCAATGAACGAGTTTGACTTGAGAGCTCCTGATCTCATTTTTCTTGGAATTGTACAAGAGTTCAAGACTCTTTCTACCAATCCTTTCTTCCTTCTCTCTCTTTTTCACAAGTGTCAGACCTGTATTATGGTTTGAAGGCAATCCTCAACATCTTTGGGTCCCACCCCTTTATTGCTTACAGGTGCTTCCCCAAACAAATTTCTTGAATCTCTAAACCCAGTCATGGCATCTGCTTCTTAGAGGACCTGAACTAGTAATGTGTGGATCTTATAGGTGTGTGTTTAAATCCATTATAAACTGCCAAACTCATTTCCAAAGTTGTGGTAACATCATACATTCTTACTGGAAACACATGAGAGTCCCAGTTGTTCCACAACTTTACCAACACTGAGTATTGTCAACCTTGCTCTGAGATCAAATATAGACATTATGACTCTGACTCCATTAGCCCAGGTTCTTAATCAAGACTGAACTTATTCTATTTGAACTTCTGTTAAACATCAGTTGAACAGGTATTAAATAATAAATCAATATTTTAAAGTCAATTAAAGCTTAAAATTAAAGGAACATAAGAAAGCTATATTGAGTTATTGACAGAAAATCTCCATAATTTATTTTTAGCAAACTGTAGATCCAAATGTGGATGGCAACACTCAGTTAAATTTACAAATATTCAGGTTTTCATTTTCTCTTTATTTTATCCTTTAATCATGATTTTATTCATTCTAGTGGGCCTGTAGTGGTATCTCACTATGGTTTTAAATTTACATACATTTGATAATAAAAGATGTTGGGAAATGTCCCTCTCTTTGAATTTTATGTAATGCTTAGTGTGTATTTCTGTGAAATACTTTACTAAAAAGCAACAGATGGCAATAATGAGAGGTTGAATGAGAGTGAAGCCCAGAGAAGAGGAGAGGTGGGGCAAGGGTGAAGAAAAGAAAACAATGAGTAATGAATATATTTATAGAATTCCAGTCCTTGAATTGTCTTTTATTTTCCTGTTGTTGGCTTGGGAAATCTAGTGATGGTTCTAGTGGTTGTGCTTTGTCAATTATGAGTAAATGTATAAATCTAAGGAAGTGGTATGTGTGAATTTCAATATGATGGAAGCAATTGAACAGTGCAGGTTATTCATTTTAAGAATATAAGTACGATATAAAACAGAGAGAACAGACTTCTGGGCTTCGAAAAGCTGAAGTTGTTACCTAATTCTCTTCAAAATGTAAATTTCCATTTCAGTTTTCATAGAAAAGTTGCCAATAAATATATTGGCTCTGAGATCAAACATAGACATTGTGACTCTATTAGCCCAAGTTCCTGATCAACACTGAGCATATTCTATTTGAACTTCTGTTAAACTTGAATTGAACAGATATTAAATAATAATATCAACATTTTAAGGCCAATTAAAGCTTAAAATTAAAGGAACATAACAGAGCTATATTGAGTTATTGACAAAAGATTTCCATCATTTATTTTCAGCAAAATGCTGACCCACCCAAACGGGGATGGCAACACTCAATGAATTTTAGAAATAGCAGGTTTTCATTTTCTCTTCCCAAAGAAGCCTGTGGAGAGTCAACAGATGCATTCTGACTGCAGCACATCTCTCGGGATGCTTTCATATGTAAATACATACAAGAGAATTTCTGTCTACATGTTAGCGTGACATTGTGAAGTTTTAGACACTGTGTCTTGGTGATTACCACATAACCCAACTGCCACATAAATTATCTTTATAAATAAAACTTTACATACATATGCAGCATCTAGAAGGGAGCAATAAATTGGTCATGGCTCCTTGTCTCCAACGGCGCCACTTCATCACTTCCTTCAGCAAGTTGGGACTGAGGGCACATTGGTGAACGCCTTTGTCTAATCTCCTGTTGTGATGCACCTCATATTTCAATATACAACTGGTACAGTTGGCCTTTGGAGGAAAGAAACCTTCAGTTTCCTGCATGTCAGTCTTTTTACTTTCCTGCCTACAGCAAACTTAAAAAAAATTCCTTGGGAGAAATGTTAAGCAACCAAACCTTTTACAAAACATGTCAAGATTAATTGCTAGTTTCATTCATGAGCTATGTAGACTGTTTCCTAAAATTCTCATCTTATTAGATACAATGATTCATATTCCCTTTCTTGGCAAAACATCTGACTCTTTGCAGATATCCCCATCAATAATGTAGGATATCAGTGATGGGTTTCTGCCAACACTGAACTCACTTAAAAATACAAAGAATAAAAGTGTTTCAAGAACTTCTTTGGTCTTTGCTACCTTAGACTTTAAATATTTGGTCATTCAGCACTCTCATTCTACTTAGCTCTATTACACAAGAATGATCTAAATCTCTACACTTGTTTTTTATTCAACCCAAATTGGAAAGCTGTTTATATGAGTTACTGAGCATTCTTACCCATATTCTTCTCTTCCGTGATACTGCAGTGCTAACCATGAAGCTTCCATGTCTTTAAATAATTTCTTGGTCTTTCCTTCATGTAGTGTTACTTGGCAGAGCCTGAGGCTGGCTATTTCAATATCAGTTCTCGACTCCCTTTTCCCTACACTGTATGCTTTCTTAGCTTCCCTTGTATTTAGGGAAGGTTGTGTGTGATTTAGTTCTGGCTAATTAGAAACCAGTATAATACTGTTGTGGATTTCCTGAAAAGTTTTTGCTTTCCTTATACTAAGAAAAGACCTGGTCAGAATCACCCTGTCGTGGAAGTGAATATGATGCTGGGAGCTGTAACAGCAAGCTTGTGACAATGAGGTGATGAGCTGGAGAATCAGAGACATACTGGTCCTGGAACAGCTGGGCCTCTGAACCACTGCCAAAAGCTTCCCCCATCTTCAGATTTCTTGTCCTGTGAGAAAAATATTCCCCTACTTATTCAAGCCATTCTGCAGCAGGGTTTCTTATCTTTGCCACCGCAAATAAACTGGTATGATTACTACTGGATACCGTAATAGAAGTCAGCTTTACATTTGGACCCCAAATGTCCCATTGAATTGAGAGGGAATCTTTCATCTGAGAATAGGTCTAAAGAGCAGTGAAATAATAAAGTAGGTCTTATTTTTGAAAATTTTCAGATAAACCTTTAGGATAGCTGATACCAAGTTAGTGCTAAAACCAGGCCTCATATTTGCAACAATGATGAAAGTTTATTAAAACTTAAACTCTTTAGATAGATCTTAAAGGTCTTTTCCTCCATGACAGAGGTATCTATTCATAGTTTCCTAGAAAAGCATATGAATCCTGATCTCTACTTTTTTCTCATGACATCCTCAAAATGATATACCCGCTTATTTGCTTTGTTCCCATTTCTTCCTTTCATCAAAACCACCCAAGTCCCACCTTACCTGTTAGTACAACCTACCTGACACACAAATCACAATGATCATTCCCTACCCTGAAGTAGGCCTTGCTTACTTGATCATTAATTATTTTTCAAATCACATCTCTTATAGCTCTTTATTCTGTTCTGTTGTGAATCTTCAAATGGATTAGATGCCTCTTGAGAGCAGAGAATGTGTTTTATACTGAATGGGGCATTACAGCACCTTCCTCGTGGTAGACACACATAAATGTTTGTTGAATTTATGTGCATTGGCACAGATACTTCTAATTTTTGTTCATTCAAGCTTTTTGTACAGCTATCACCATATTACACATTTGCCTACTTTTAAAACACCTACCACCTGTTAAAGAGAATATGAGCAATGTGTAAAGTGCTGTGATAAATCTCAACATAAAAATCACTAAATCTGGGCTTCCCTGGTGGCACAGTGGTTGAGAGTCCACCTGCCGATGCAGGGGACACTGGTTTGTGCCCCGGTCCGGGAAGATCCCACATGCCACGGAGCGGCTAGGCCCGTGAGCCATGGCCGCTGAGCCTGCGCGTCCGGAGCCTGTGCTCCTCAACGGGAGAGGCCACAACAGTGAGAGGCCTGCGTACCGCAAAAAAAAGAAAAAAAATCACTAAATCCAAGTAGAAAAGTACAAAAGAACTTGATTGGATAATTCACAAGTTCAAAGACAACAAAACAAAACTATGAAAAAAATCAATCTTACTAATATTGAAAAAAATACAAGTTAAAATAACAAAGTGCTATGTTTTCACCTATCAAATTTAAAAGAATTTTTACTTCTAAGATATTATTGGCAGTGGTGCGGGGAAGGGGTCATTCTTATAATGCCCCGGGAATTTCACCATCACTCTTTCTGGAAAGCACTATGGCAATATATTCAAGAGTTTTAAAAGAGTTTGTAGCACTGCACCTACTTTCAGGTATATTCTCATAGCAAATAATAAGAAAAGGAGTAAAAGTTAACTGAAGCATTTTTTAAAATGAAAGCAAATTATAACAAAAAACCCTTACCTATCCAGGAAGAGTTAAATTGCTAATATGAGAATAGGTCCCTGTGACAAAGCAATCAGAATATTTTTCTTGGAGCTCTAGAAAAAGAAGAAAGGAGAACATTTCTTAACAACTGATAATTAAAAAAAGAAAAAGAAAAGAGAATTGGGTGTATTAACACCAAGGTGGAGAAGAAAATAAAGATAATGTTACTATTTTTTCTGAGTATCTCGTATGTCAGTTTATAAGAAATGAAAGATCCTAACGTTAGTTATTTTGATAATAAACACATTTTAATACATTTCACCACTCCCAATATCTCTGTATTTTAGTGAATATAATGATAAAAAATTATAATTTCTAACATTTATTGTATGCATAGTTTCCAAGTCCTATACTGAGCATTTTATACATATTTCCCACTTAATTCTCTCCACAATTCTATAAGATAGTGAAGTAGGTTCCAATATTATCATTTTAAAAATGATATACTGAAGCTTCATAAATGAAATAACTTTGCCAAAGCAACACTGTTACTAAGCGATGGTACCAGGACTTGGACTTGTGTCTATCTGAATCCAGCTCTAAATTTTAACCACTTTTGGGTAATCTATTTTGCATATTTGCCTATATACATTTTAGGGTTATATCTTAAGGCTAGTTATTACTTGACATTAAGGTACATACTTATTTACATGGGAAACTTCTAATGTCGTAAAGAATGCAATTTCTCTGACTCAGTTCTGTTTCATGACTTTGGGAAAGTTACTTACCCTTTATAAACCCTGAATTTTCCTGTAAAATGTGGATAATAATTTCTACCTTGAAGGATTATTGCAAAGGTTTAAGTAAAGTATCCATCATAGTGCCTGACACATGAATGCAAATGGTAGTCTTTAATATTGACATCCTATCAATAACACGGTTTGGTTCACAAATACTGGGAAGAGGCATCATTAGTTATAAAGTATGCATAGAAGGGAGTAAGCTTTTTTTAATTGAAATGTATTTGACAAATAACATTGTGTCCACAGCATTTTGATCTGATACATTTGTATATTGCTCTATGATTGCCACAATAGCCTTAACTAGCACCTCTAAAAAGTCACATAATTGAAGGAGACCTTCAAGATGGTGGAGGAGAAAGACATGGAGCTCACCTTCCTCCCCACAAATACATCAGAAATACATCTACATGTGGAACAACTCCTACAGAACACCTACTGAACGCTGGCAGAAGACCTCAGACTTCCCAAAAGGCAAGAAACTCCCCCACATATCTGGGTAGGGCAGAAGAAAAAAGAAAAAACAGAGACAAAAGAATAGGGACGGGACCTGCACAAGTGGGAGGGAGC
>NC_041221.1:55619375-55641022 GCF_002837175.3 Physeter macrocephalus
ACCTGCACCAGTGGGAGGGAGCCGTGAAGGAGGAAAGGTTCCCACACACTAGGAAGCTCCTTCGCGGGCGGAGACCGCGGGTGGCGGAGGGGGGGAAGCTTCAGAGCTGCGGAGGAGAGCGCAGCAACGGGGGTGCGGCGGGCAAAGGGGAGAGATTCCCGCAGAGGATCGGTGCCGACCAGCACTCACCAGCCCGAGAGGCTTGTCTGCTCACCCGCTGGGGCGGGCGGGGGCTGGGAGCTGAGGCTCGGGCTTGGTCAGATCCCAGGGAGAGGACTGGGGTTGGCTGCGTGAACACAGCCTGAAGGGGGCTAGTGCGCCACGGCTAGCCTGGAGGGAGTCCGGGAAAAGGTCTGGAGCTGCCGAAGAGGCAAGAGACTTTTTCTTGCCTCTTTGTTTCCTGGTGCGCAAGGAGAGGGGATTAAGAGCGCCGCTTAAAGGAGCTCCAGAGACGGGCGCGAGCCACGGCTAACAGCGCAGACCCCAGAGACGGGCATGAGACGCTAAGGCCACTGCTGCCGCCGCCAAGAAGCCTGTGTGCGAGCCCACGTCACTGTCCACACCTTCCCTCCCAGGAGCCTGTGCAGCCCGCCACCGCCAGGGTCCCGGGATCCAGGGACAACTTCCCCTGGAGAACGCATGGCATGCCTCAGGCTGGTGCAATATCACACTGGCCTCTGCCGCCGCAGGCTCGCCCTGCATCTGTACCCCTCCCTTCCCTCAGCCTGAGTGAGCCAGAGCCCCCGAATCAGCTGCTCCTTTAACCCCATCCTGTGTGAGCGAAGAACAGACGCCCTCAGGCTACCTACACGCAGAGGCGGGTCCAAATCCAAAGCTGAACCCCTGGAGCTGTGCGAACAAAGAAGAAAAAGGGAAATCTCTCCCAGCAGCCTCAGAAGCAATAGATTAAATCTCCACAATCAACTTGATGTACCCTGCATCAGTGGAATACCTGAATAGACAACGAATCATCCCAAAATTGAGGCATTGGACTTTGGGAACAGCTGTAGACTTGGGGTTTCCTTTCTTCATCTAATTTGTTTCTGGTTTTATGTTTATCTTAGTTTAGTATTTAGAGTTTATTAACTTTGGTAGATTTGTTTATTGATTTGGTTGCTCTCTTCTTTTTTTTAAAATATAGGTATATATATATATATATTTCCTTTTTCCCTTTCTGTGAGTGTGTATGTGTATGCTTCTTTCTGTGATTTTGTCTGTTTAGCTTTGCTTTTACCATTTATCCCAGGGTTCTGTTCTGTCTGTCCTTTTTTTTTAAATTACTTTTTCAATTTTTTAATTTTTAATATTTTTTTTATTTTAATAACTTTATTTTAATTTCTTTCTTTATTTTCTCCCTTTACTTCTGAGCCGTGGTGCTGACAGGGTCTTGGTCCTACCGCCGGGTGTCAGGCCTGTGCCTCTGGGGTGAGACAGCTGAGTTCAGGACATTGGTCGACCACAGACCTCCTGGATCCATGTAATATCAAACAGCAAAAGTTCTCCCAGAGATCTCCATCTCAACACTAAGACCCAGCTCCACTCAACCACCAGCAAGCTACAGTGCTGGACACTCTATGCCAAACAATTAGCAAGGCAGGAACACAACCTCACCCATTAGCAGAGAGGTTGCCTAAAATCATAATAAGGTCACAGACACCCCAAAACACACCACCGGACATGGTCCTGCCCACCAGAAAGACAAGATCCAGCCTCATCCACCAGAACACAGGTACCAGTCCCCTCCCCGATGAAGCCTACACAGCCCACTGAACCAAACTTAGCCACTGAGGGCAGACACCGAAAACAACGGGAACTACAAACCTGCAGCCTGCGAAAAGGAGATCCCAAGACAGTAAGTTAAGCAAAATGAGAAGACAGAGAAATACACAGCAGATGAAGGAGCAAGGTAAAAACCCACCAGACCAAACAAATGAAGAGGAAATAGGTAGTCTACCTGAAAAAGAATTCAGAGTAGTGATAGTAAAGATGATCCAAAATCTTGGAAATAGAATATAGAAAATACAAGAAACGTTTAACAAGAACCTAGAAGAACTAAAGCGCAAACAACCAATGACGAACAACACACTAAATGAATTTAAAAATTCTCTAGAAGGAATCAAGAGCAGAATAAGTGAGGCAGAAGATAAGTGACCTGAAAGATAAAATAGTGGATATAACTACCGTAGAGCAGAATAAAGAAAAAAGAATGAAAAGAATTGAGGACAGTCGCAGAGACCTCTGAGACAACATTAAACTCACCAGCATTCAAATTATAGGGGTCCCAGAAGAAGAAGAGAGGAATAAAGGGATTGAGAAAATATTTGAAGAGATTATAGTTGAAAACTTCAATAATATGGGAAAGGAAATAGTCAATCAAGTCCAGGAGGCTCAGAGAGTCCTATACAGGATAAATCCAAGGAGAAACATGACAAGACACATATTAATCAAACTATCAAAAATTAAATACAAAGAAAAAGTATTAAAAGCAGTAAGGGAAAAACAACAAATAACATACAAGGGAATCTCCATAAGGTTAACAGGTGGTCTTTCAGCAGAAACGCTGTAAGCCAGACGGGAGTGGCAGGACATATTTAAAGTGATGAAAGGGAAAAACCTACAACCAAGATTACTCTACCCAGCAAGGATCTGATTCAGATTCGATGGAGAAATTAAAACCTTTACAGACAGGCAAAAGCTAAGAGAATTCAGCACCACCAAAACAGCTTTACAACAAATGCTAAAGGAACTTCTTTAGGCAAGAGACACAAGAGAAGGAAAAGACCTACAATAACAAACCCAAAACAGTTAAGAAAATGGTAATAGGAACATACATGTTGATAATTACCTTAAATGTAAATGGATTAAATGCTCCAACTAAAAGACATAGACTGGCTGAATGGATACAAAAACAAGACCCGTATATATGCTGTCTACAAGAGACCCATTTCAGATCTAGGGACACATACAGACTGAATGTGAGGGGATGGATAAAGTTATTCCATGCAAATGGAATCAAAAGAAAGCTGGACTAGCAACTCTCATATCAGACAAAATACACATTAAAATAAAGACTATTACAAGAGACAAAGAAGGACACTACACAATGATCAAGGGATCAATCCAAGAAGAAGATATAACAGTTGTAAATATGTATGCACCCAACATAGGAGCACCTCAGTACATAAGGCAAATGCTAACAGCGATAAAAGGGGAAATCAACAGTAACAAAATCATACTAGGGGACTTTAACACCCCATTTTCGCCAATGGACAGATCATCCAAAATGAAAATAAATAAGGAAACACAAGCTTTAAATGATACATTAAACAAGATGGACTTAATCTTTATAGGACATTCCATCCAAAAACAATAGAATACACTTTCTTCTCAAGTGCACATGGAACATCCTCCAGGATAGATCATATCTTGGGTCACAAATCAAGCCTTGGTAAATTTAAGAAAATTGAAATCATATCAAGTATCTTTTCCAACCACAATGCTATGAGCCTAGATATCAATTACAGGAAAATTCTGTAAAAATTACAAACACATGGAGGCTAAACAATACACTACTTAATAACCAAGAGATCACTGAAGAAATCAAAGGGGAAATCAACAAATACCTAGAAATAAATGACAATGAAAGCACAATGACCCCAAAAACCTATGGGATGAAGCATAAACAGTTCTGAGAGGGAAGTTTAGAACAATACAATCCTACCTCAAGAAACGAGAAACACCTCAAATAAACAACCTACCCTTACACCTAAAGCAATTAGAGAACAAAGAGCAAAAAAACCCTAAAGTTAGCAGAAGGAAAGAAATCATAAAGATCAGAGCAGACATAAATGAAAAAGAAATGAAGGAAACAGTAGCAAAGATCAATAAAATTAAAAGTTGGTTCTTTGAGAAGATAAACAAAATTGACAAACCATTATTAGCCAGATTCATCAAGAAAAAAAGGGAAAAGATTCAGATCAGTAGAATTAGAAATGAACAAGAAGTAATAACTGACACTACAGAAATACAGAAGATCATGAGAGATTACTGCAAGCAACTATATGCCAATAAAATGAAGAAGCTGGAAGAAATGGACAAATTCATAGAAAAGCACAATCTTCTGAGACTGAAACAGGAAGAAATAGAAAATATAAACAGGCCAATCACAGCACTGAAATTGAGACTGTGATTAAATATCTTCCAACAAACAAAAGCCCAGGACCAGATGGCTTCACAGGTGAAGTCTATCAAACAGAGCAGAGATAAAACCTGTCCTTCTCAAACTCTTCCAAAATATAGCAGAGGGAGGAACACTCCCAAACTCATTTTACAAGGCCACCATCACCCTGATACTAAAACCAGACAAAGAAGTCACAAAAAAAGAAAACTACAGGTCTATATCACTGATGAACATAGATGCAAAAATCCTCAACAAAATACTAGCAAACAGAATCCGACAGCATTTAAACGATCATACACCATGATCAAGTGGGGTTTATCCCAGGAATGCAAGGATTCTTCAATATATGCAAATCAATCAATGTGATAAACCATATTAACAAATTGAAGGAGAAAAACCATATGATATCTCAATAGATGCAGAAAAAGCTTTTGGCAACATTCATCACGCATTTATGATAAAAACCCTCCAGAAAGTAGGCATAGAGGGAACTTACATCAACATAATAAAGGCCATGTATGACAAACCCACAGCCAACATCATTCTCAATGGTGAAAAACTGAAACCATTTCCACTAAGATCAGGAACAGGACAAAGTTGTCCACTCTCACCACTATTATTCAACATAGTTTTGGAAGTTTAAGCCACAGCAATCAGAGAAGAAAAAAAAAATAAAAGGAATCCAAATTGGAAAAGAAGAAGTAAAGCTGTCACTATTTGCAGATGACATGACACTCTACATAGAGAATCCTAAAGAAGCTACCAGAAAACTACTAGAGCTAATCAATGAATTTGGTAAAGTAGCAGGATACAAAATTAATGCACAGAAATCTCTGGCATTCTTATACACTAATGATGAAAAATCTGAGAGTGAAATTAAGAAAACACTCCCATTTACCATTGCAACAAAAAGAATAAAATATCTAGGAATAAACCTACCTAAGGAGACAAAAGACTTGTATGCAGAAAACTATAAGACACTGATGAAAGAAATTAAAGATGATACAAACAGATGGAGAGATATACCATGTTCTTGGATTGGAAGAAGAAACATTGTGAAAATGACTATACTGCCCAAAGCAATCTACAGTCTCAATGCAATCCCTATCAAACTAACCATGGCATTTGCACAGAAGTAGAACAAAAATTTCACAATTTGTTTGGAAACTCAAAAGACCCTGAATAGCCAAAGCAATCTTGAGAAAGAAAAACGGAGCTGGAGGAATCAGGCTCCCTGACTTCTGACGATACTACAAAGCTACAGTAATCAAGACAGTATGGTACTGGCACAAAAACAGAAATATAGATCAATGGAACAGGATAGAAAGCCCAGAGATAAACCTACGCACGTATGGTCACCTTATCTTTGATAAAGGAGGCAAGAATATACAATGGAGAAAAGACAGCCTCTTCAATAAATGGTTCTGGGAAAACTGAACAGCTATATGTAAAAGAATGAAATTAGAACACTCCCTAACACGATACACAAAAATAAACTCAAAATGGATTAAAGACCTAAATGTAATGTCAGACACTTAAAACTCTTAGAGGAAAACATAGGCAGAACACTCTATGACAAATCACTGCAAGATCCTTTTCGACCCACCTCCTAGAGAAATGGAAATAAAAACAAAAATAAACAAATGGAACCTAATGAAACTTAAGAGCTTTTTCACAGCAAACGAAACCATAAACAAGATGAAAAGACAACCCTCAGAATGGGAGAAAACATTTGCAAATGAAGCAACTGACAAAGGATTAATCTCCAAAATTTACAACTAGCTGATGCAGCTCAGTATCAAAAAAACAAACAACCCAAACCAAAAATGGGCAGAAGACCTAAACGGACATTTCTCCAAAGAATATATACAGATTGCCAACAAACATATGAAAGGATGCTCAGCATCACTAATCATTTGAGAAATGGAAATCAAAACTACAATGAGGTATCACCTCACACCGGTCAGAATGGCCATCATCAAAAAACTCTACAAACAATAAATGCTGGAGAGGGTGATGAGAAAAGGGAACCCTCCTGCACTGTTGGTGGGAATGTAAATTGATACAGCCACTATGGACAACAGTATGGAGGTTCCTTAAAAAACTGAAAATAGAACTAAAGTCAGAAAGAGAAAAACAAATACTGTATGCTGAAACATATATATGTAATCCAAAAAAAAAAGGTTCTGAAGAACCTAGGGGCAGGACAGGAATAAAGACACGGACATAGAGAATGGACTTGAGGACATGGGGAGAGGGAAGGGTAAGCTGAGACGAAGTGAGAGAATGGCATGGACATATATACACTACCAAATGTAAAATAGATAGCTAGTTGGAAGCAGCTGCATAGCACAGGGAGATCAGCTTGGTGCTTTGTGTCCACCTAGAGGGGTGGGATATGGAGGATAGGAGGGAGATGCAAGAGGGAGGGGATATGGGGATATATGTATACATATAGCTGATTAACTTTGTTATACAGCAGAAACTAACACAACATTGTAAAGCAATTATACTCCAATAAAGATGTTTAAAAAAAAACTCACATAATTACCATTTCATTTTTGTGTTGGGAATAATTAAGATCTAGTCTCTTAACAAGTTTGTTTATGATATAATACTGTTGCCCATAATCACTATACTATACATTATACCTCCAGGACTTATTCATCTAGTAGTTGCACATTTGTACCTAAAACAACGTTTCTTCTATTTCCCCACCCTCCAGTCCCTGGTAACCACCATTTTAATCTGTTTTTATGAGTTCAGCTTTTTTAGATTCCACTTGTAAATGATATCATGGAGGATTTGTCTTTCTCTGACTTATCTCACTAAGTATAATGCTCTCAATCCCCATCCACATTGTCACAAATGGCAGAATTTCCTTATCTCATGGCTGAATAATATTCATTGTAAATATATACACATTCATTTTATAATTATTAAAATTTTTAATTGAGGTACCATTGGTGTATAACACTATGTCAGTTTCATGTATATACCTTTATATTTCTACTTCTTGATACACTGTACAGTGCTAGCACTAAAAATTTAGTTTCCATTCATCACCGTATGGTTGATCCCCTTTACCCATGTTGCCCTTCCCTGACCCCTTCCTCTCTGCTAACTGCTACTCTATTCTCTGTATCTACCTGATTGTTTTTGTTTGGTTTGGTTTGTTCATTTATTTTTGGTTTTGGTTTGTTTGTTTTTTATATTCTATGTATGAGTGTAATCATAACGTATTTGACTTTCTCTGTCTGACCTATTTCACTTATCATAGTACCCTCAAGGCCCATCCATGTTGTCCCAAATGGCAAGATTTCATCTTTTTTATGGCTGAGTTGTATTCCGTTGTATGTATTACCACATCTTCTTTATCCATTCATCCATTAATGGGCACTTAGGTTGTTTCCGTATCTTGGCTACTGTAAATAATACTGCAATGAACATAGGGGTGCATATATCTTTTCAAATTAAAGGTTTTATTCTTTGGATAAATATCCAGAAATGGAACAGCTGTATGATATGGTAGTTCTATTCTTACTTTTTTTAGGAATCCCCATACTGCAACAATTTACATTCCCACCAACAGTGTATGAGGGTTCTCTTTTCTTCACATCCTCACCAACACTTGTTATTTCTTGCTTTTCTCATAGCCATTCTAATGGGCACAAGGAGATATTTCATTGCGATTTTGATCGGCATTTCCCTAATACTTAGTGATGTTGAACATCTTTTCATATGCCTGTTGGCCACCTGTATGTCTTCTTTGCAAAAAGTCTATTCAACTCCTCTGCCCACTTTTAAAATCAGGTTGTTTGGTTTTTCTGTTGTTGAATTGTATGAGTTCTTTATATATCTTGGACATTAACCCCTTATCGGATATATAATCTGAAAATATCTTCTCTCATTCAGTAAGCTGTATTTTCATTTTGTTGATGGTTTCCTTTTGTGTGCAGAAGATTTTTAGTTTGATGTAGTGCCATTTGTTTATTTTTGCCTTTGTTTCCTTTCCCTAAGGAGATATATCCAGAAAGCTATTGCTAAGACTGGTGTCAAAGAGCATACTGCCTGTTTTCTTATGGGAGTTTTATGGTTTCAGGTCTTACATTCAAGTCTTTAATCCATTTCAAGTTGATTTTTGTGTATGATGTGAGATAGTGATCTAGTTTCATTTTTTTGCATGAAAAAATTGCTGTTCAGTTTCCCAGCACTATTTATTGAAGACATTCTCCTTTCTCCATTATATGTGCCTGCCTCTTTGTCATAAATTATTTGTCTATGTATGTGTGGGTTTATTTCTGGTTTCTTAATTCTGTTCCATTGATCTATGTGTCTGTTTTTTCTGCCACCACCATGCTGTTTTGATTAGTATAACTTTGTAATATAGTTTGAAATCAGGGAGTGTGACACTCTTAGCTTTGTTGTTTTTTTTTCTCAGGATTGCTTTGGCTCTTCAGAGTACTTTGTATTCCATATAAATCTTAGAGTTTTTTGTTCTATTTCTGTGAAAAATGTCCTTGGGATTTTGGTAGGGATTGCATTGAATCTATAAATTGCTTTAGATAATAATGGACATTTTAATCATGTTAATTCTTCCAACCCATGAGCATGGAATATCTTTCCATTTATTTGTGTCTTCTTCAATTTCTTTCACCATTCTCTTACAGTTTTCAGTGTACAGATCTTTCACCTCCTTAGTTAAATTTATTCCTAGGTATTTTATCCTTTTACTTGTGATTGTAAATGAGATTATTTTCTTAAGTTCTCTTTCTTCTAGCTCATTGTTACCATAGAGAAATGCAACAGATTTTTGTGTGTTGATATTTTACCCTGAAAAGTTACTGTATCCATTTATTATTTCTAACAGCTTTTGTGGAGTCTTTAGGGTTTTCTATAAATCATGTCATTTACAAATAGTAGCAGTTTTACTTCTTCCTTTCCAATTTGGATGCCTTTATTTATTTATTTATTTATTTATTTATTTATTTATTTTTCTTGCTGAATTACTCTGGCTAGAACTCTCAATACTATGTTGAATAAGAGTGTCAAGAGTGGGCATCCTTATCTTGTTCCTGATTTTAGAGGAATAGCTTTCAGTTTTTCACCACTGAGTATTTTGTTAGCCAAACCATATCTTCTTTATCCGTTCATCCATTGATGGACACAGGTTGTTTCCATACCTTTTCTTTCGTGAATCATGCTGCAATAAACATGAGAGTGCATACATATCTTTGATAACATTTTTTTCATTTCCTTTGGGTATATACTCAGAAGTAGAGTTGATGGATCATATGGTAAATTCAACATTCTTTGTGTTGCAATACCAATATATGTATGGAGGTATTTTGGCCATGGCTTTGCAAAAATGAGATCACTTTTCTTACTGTTCTTGTTAATCAGTATCTTATGGAAATCCTCATGTCAACTGGGGCAGCTCTAATGTATTTGTTTTAGGGCTGCATATTATTCCATTGTGGATATACCATGAGTTATTTAGCTATAATGAATCCAACTATAAAACATTCATTTGGTTTTCAAATTTCCTTGCAACTCTGTATTTATCTGTAAGTAGCCCTTTCCATATAGATTTATAAACTAGTATTTGATTCCTTTATGATATATTGCTAGGAATAGGATTGCTAGGTAGAAGGGCAGTTGTATTTTTAAATTAATAGGCTTTGTCAGATTACTTTCCAAAAAGGCGACAAAAATGTATATTTAACAACAATGTTGAGAACATATTCCCAAAATATGGGAATATGCTTTTCTGAAAAATTTCCCTATTGTTCATTTTTGATTTTGGCAATATGATAAAGCAAATCAAGACAGCAGAAAAATGGGCATGGGAACGTAACATACGCAAATGTCTCACAAATATATTTTAAAAAGAAACACTAAGATAAATAAACTAAGATGAAATGACAATGAGGTATCACTTTACAGCTAATAGATTGACAAGTTCTTCCCGGGCACTGTTCCTTTTGGATCCTTCCTGGGGACTTTATTTTGTTGATCCTTCACTCACAGGGCCCTGGAGGCTAGGGAACACCACTTTGGTCTCTGGCTCCTACTCCCATGATTTGCCTACCTCTTCATCCCAGCAACTGCTTAGTTTGGGTGATGAGCCTGGAGTTGGAGTCGAATGAGGAGACATTGTTGTGTTAGCAAGTTCTTCTTGTCCCAGAATTCCCTGACTATGTTTTGGAGAAGTTCATTAAACTTAGAATTTTATGAAGACAAATGTTTTTTGAAAATGAGTAAACTCAAGTTGTGTAAAATTTTGTGCTCTTTATTATATGGGGCAGCCTCGCATGTCTGTTACCTTCCTGGCCTCTGAAAGGCATTAAATTTGGGACCCCTGGTCTATTTGTAACAGTGTTATTTGATGCTCACCATCACTATGTGTAACCCCTATGGTGGGCCATGGGACTAGTTTTAGCTAACAGACCATGAGTTTCTGCACATGTGTGACGTTTCTGTGATGAGACAGGGGAAAACCCCTGTGCAGTCTTCATTGTCCTCCTTCTTGGAAGCCATGTGTTGAGAATGTGGGGACATAAGGAGAAAGTACACTGAATCCTTGAGTCAGCTCCTGGATGGGAGCTTCTGGGGAGAACTCCCAGGCCCACAGAAGACTTCGAGTGAATGAGAATTAGAATAAATTCTTATGTGTTAAGCCACAGAGATTTTGGTGCTTTTTACCTTAGCCTAGATTAGCCCACTGTATTATACTTTTAGACCTATGCTGGGGACAACTCCTGTATGTAATTAATGTCTCATGGATTGACCAAGTCATTCCAAGCATCAATTATCAATAGAATACATATATCTAAGGATTACAACTGACAGCAATCCGTAGGTGAGCTCTAGACAAAAAGAAATATGAATGTTTCAGCCCTAATGTAACCTAACATATCTTAGAGGGCAGTTTCCTGGTGGTCAGTGTTAAGATGGCACCAGCCATATAGAGGCAGACAAAAAGCTGGGAAATATGGGATGCAGTCCAGGAGATTGTTAATTTGTGCCAGCTTTTCAGTGCTCAAGTGAAGATGTTTTAGATTTTGTAAGCCAGACTATTTTATTTTATTTTTTAATGTTTATTTATTTATTTATTTGTTTATTTATGTCTGTGTTGGGTCTTATTTGCGGCATGCGGGATCTTTCATTGTGGCGTGTGGGCTCAGTAGTTCTGTCACACGGGCTTCTCTCTCTGGTTGTGGCGTGCGGGCTCAGTAGTTGCGGTGCACGGGCTTAGTTGCCCCCCAGCCTGTGGGGTCTTAGTTCCCCTACCAGGGATTGAACCCTCGTCCCCTGCATTGGAAGGTGGATTCTTAACCACTGGACCATGAGGTAAGTCTCCAGACTATTTTAATACATTAAGATTTTTAATTTCTATTTTGTTTTCTCGTAATATTCAGTAAAGTGCTTGTAACAATGTCAGCAAGTGTGTTAGTAATAGTCAAGAGTTTTTTCCACACTTGGACAAGAACTCTAAAGAGGAATTGCCACAACCCTAGTGTCAGGGGTGTGGTGACAGTGGTGAAAGCACTAAGAACTCCAAGTGGGTGAAATTTGGGGAACAGAATTTTTCTTCCAGTCCTAATCTTAGAAATTCTAGGTATTAAGCTAGACCTTGAAGTATAGTGGAATCTCCAAAGGTTGAACTGAGCTGGGCATTCTGGGTGGAGGACAGAGTGAGCAAAGAGGCAAGAGAGCTATTGCTGGGTAATCATGGGGGAGGTGCCAAGGGAAAATCCCTCTCCCATCCTTTCTTCTCTCACTGAAGAAAGGAACAGCTACCCATGTAACTCTATCCTATTCAGGGGCCCCTGTCTGTGGCATGTTCCATAGGGAACCAGACCACTTCCCTGAGGAGATGGGGAAGCCAGTTCTGTATCTATGGCACTCTCCTCCTCTTTCCTTGTATGAAACTGATGCAGAAGGCTGCTGTCTAGCTCCTGTCCACTCTGGTGCCTGCCACCTCTCTGCTTCTCCCAAAGGAACTAAGTAAGGCTCAGTCATCTCCTTAGCCTCCCTCCCTCAGCAGACTAATGGGGAGGTTTTTGGTTCAGCAAAGGGAAGAGATCCCTATAAACTTGCAGGTTAAGCTCGAGGGACCCAGAGGACTCTGCATTGGGCATAATGGGTATGATTGTGATTAAAAATAAAATGACTTTGTGTCCCATTTACTGTATTCTTCAGGAAGCTCCTGAAGAGAAGAGGGGGCAGGATTTGGGCATTCTTTGTTCCTAGCCAACTACTATCTAAAACCAACAAAACCCTAACAATAACTCTTAACATTGGCTAAACCAATTTCTGAACCTAGAAAATAAGGATAGTGATGATTTAACAACCTCCCTCAAGAGTAGTTAAATGGTAAATGATTGAAAACATACTTCATTGTATGTATGTGTATATATATATATGTGTGTGTGTTTGTGTATACATATATATATGTATTCTCCAATTTTGAATCAACCTGGGTGAGAGTTTGAGTCAGCCTTTCACAATTCACAAAGTAGTGAATCCTATTTTTAGATCCTTTTTCTTTTTGTTTTATGGTGTGATTGAAATAACCTGAAAATATACTGAAAAGTTCTGTTTCCTAATTTTTAAATATACATAGATACTCATAATAGGACTCTATATTCAGATCAGTAATAATAGATCATCTATTTAAATTCAGTGAAGAATTTTGAAGCAAAAAGAAAAAAATCCCAACTTTCATAACTCTATTCTATTAGTTGTTTACTAGCTTTTGAAATTTTGGGAAAGAAATGAACATGGAAATGTAAAAGTGGACCAAATTCGTCTTTTTTTCTCTAAGAATGCAACAGGCATGAACAAACCTGCTACTGTTCAGTACACATCTGTGAACAGTAGGATAAAAATGAACACTTTAAAGATGCTCTTCCAGATGAATTCTTTTGAGTTCAGCAGTATTACTCTTAGGAAAACAGTCAGGGGTAAAGAAAGTAGCCTTTTCTTTCTCAATGAAATACAATTGATTTTGTAATTTTGGAGACCTCCTTCTAAAGTATTTTAACTTCAAATGTCCGAGAGTTTCTTTAGACATTTGGAACCTTCAAATGATATTTTCCAGGTACTTAGAGCTTTATCTTCCTTCTGAGAATGGAGACTTGTGATAATTACAGTATTCTTTTTTAATGTCTGCAGTTACTGACTAAACAGTTCAATACTTTCCCAATCAATATATTAAATAAATAAAACTAAGGTCTATAGTATATATGGGCAAGATTTAAAATATTATTTAATTCTATTTGCTTCTAAAATTGACTTACAGCAGCTGTAATATAGAAGATAAAACATGGTCTTTAAGATCAACAAGATTAGGGGAAGTTAGGGCTAAGCCTCCCCAAGGCTAAGTTTTTCACCTGTAAAATGAGAAATAATAATTCACATTTCATCAGGTTTTGATGAGGACTAGAACTTTCATCAGTCATCAGTGACCTAAAACTTGTCTAAGCCTCACTAGTCTCAGTACTTGAGCAATGTTTGCTGAGCTTGACCACTCTTTGCTTCTTGTAATAATTTTTTCCTCCTTAGGTTTTGGTATACCCATTGACCTGATTTTGGTTTTCCTGCTATCTCACTGGCCACTTCCTCTAACAGATTCTTATTCTAAGAAAGTATAATTAGACTCATCAGGTAGAACTTCATAGACCAGCTCTAGACTGGCCATATGCTGATAAGACTTGGATTTCTGTTATCAGCCAGACTTTTCTCTTAAGTTCCAGCATCATGTATACAACTCCATACCTCACATATGGATGTCTAATGAACATGACAGCCTTAACATGACGAAAACAAACTATTGGTACTCCCTCTAAGCCTTTTACATCTCAGTTAATGGTACCATTCTCCATCTAGTTGCTAAAACTAAAATCTTAGGAATCATTGTTGATTCTTTTTTTTCATCACACCCCATACTTCAGTAAGTTCAGTTAGCTCTGCCTCCAAGATTTGTCCTTGATCCATCCAATTATCATCATTTCTACTGCTACAGTCCCTGACCCAGTCACCATTTCACTTGCCTGTTGACCACAGCCATCTCTAACTGGTTTCTCTACATCCACACTTGCCTGTTGCAATCCCTTTCCACCTAACAACTAAAGTGATCTTTATTAAAAATTAAATTTTTTTTTATTGGAGTATAGTTCATTTACAATGTTGTGTTAGTTTCAGGTGTACAGCAAAGTGAATCAGTTATACATATACATATATCCACTCTTTTTTAGATTAAGGAGGGGGCTAACTTGGGAGATTGGGATTGACATATACACACTGCTACATATAAAAGAGACTAATAAGGACCTACTGTATAGCACAGGGAACTCTACTCAATACTCTGTAATGACCTGTATGGGTAAAGTGATATTTCTAAAGCATTAACATGATCTGCTTAAAACCTTTGAATGGTTTACCATTACAATTAAATTCATTTCCAAATTCCTCACAAGGCTTCTCTTGATCTAGCCTACCTGACAGATCTCATCTCCCTGCTTTCTGTCCATCATCATTGAGTTTGTTCCAGCATCCTGGGCTTTGTTCTGTCTCTTACATATGTCACCTTTTTTCCTATTCAGGAGCTTTGACCACATGCTTGGAAGCTTGTTTCAAGATTTGTTATGGCTGCCTTCTTCTCATTTGTTTAGGTATTGATTCAAATACTGCCTTCTTAGAGAAGTCATTCCTAAGTTCCCTAATGAAACCAACTCTTCAGCTTACTCTCTACCATGTTACTCAATTTTTGTTGTTGTTGTTGTTTGGTATATTGCACTTATCAACACCTGAAATTCTTTAGTTATGTCTTCATTTATCGCCTGCATCCCTTACCTCCACCACTAGGACGTACGCTCCTTGTGGTCAGAAAACTTAGTTTCCGATATATTGCTGTAAACCCAGTGGCTAGCACTATGCCTGGCACCTTGTAAGGGATAAATAAATGGTTAACTGAAGCTGTTGTTGTGTTGTTGTTTTTTATTGTTTTGTTGTATTGCTAAAGTTCAAACACTCACAAATGGTTGCATTAGTGGAGATGGTCTAGTAATAATTTCTACCTTTTTTAGTCTCAAAAAAGGTATTACATATTGATTACAGTTGTTACTATGCAGAAATATTGGTTAGCCCTGACTTCATTAGGAAAGGGAGACTGGTATCCCCAGGGCTGTGTTTTATTTACACACCTGCAGTTACCATCAATACACATAATCTTAGAGACACAGAAATGCAAGGTTTTAAAGATTAGCTAGTTGAACCATCTCAGATTAAAGGAAATAAACAAAATAGAACTCTCTCCCCAAATAAATAGCTTTAATAATAACTTAGAAGTATAATTAATTATTGTACTATATGCATCAGCCAGTTTTTATTCTTTAGTTAGCCCCTATTCCCTGCCCGCTCCTCCCCAGTTTCCTGTTTACCTTTGCAAAATGTTTGATTAATTTTAGTCATTTGAGTTTTTGGTTCTTCTTGTTAGTGTTCTTGAAAAATGTGTAGACTGATTCTAATGATTATATACTCTTTTATATAGTGTCAGAATCCACTTTCATTCAGAGTATTATAGTCCAAATATGGATTTTATATTTCTTTACAATACCAAATGTATTAAAATGAACCTTTAATGGCTTAAAAATCTTGAGTAAAAGTTAACTGACTTTTATTTGGAATTATTATTAATATTTTTTAGTCTCAAGATGTTACATCTTGATTAGAGTTGCTACGATGTGGAAATATTGATTAGCCCAATTTTATTTTAGAATTATTTTAGAATTATTTTCAGCAAAAGTTTAAGCCACCTTGTTTGCCAAACTTAATTCAGGTATAGTGTGAACCTGAATTTTTCTTTTAAGATTTGACAGTTCCTTCCAGGTGATTAATTCCATGCACTAGATCTTCTACATCGATGAGCCCCATGCAGATACTATAGTCAGTTGAGAATCTGCCTTCATGCAATACAGTTCTTGCTCCATCCTGCTTTTTACCTTTGCATCAGACTAAATTAGTAAGTGGGTCCATATATGAATACAGCTAATGAACCTAAGAATTCCTATTTTATATTTTATTTTCCTCTTAAAACTTATTGTATATGTGTCATTTTGCTAGTAGTGTCTTTTATTATTTTTCAAAAATTGGAATATTCAAAGGTAGATGAAAAGAAATTTTGACTATAGAAAAATAATTTGAGCGACGTCAGACCAGGAAGAGAAAAAAGAAAAGCTCTTGCTCTCAAGTCCACTTGGATTAATCATATGAGAATGGAGAGTAAACTGTAATGAGCATCTGCTATGGCTCCTAGGATGGTAGGAAAGCAAGAATAAAATGAGAGTTGCTGGATCAACTGCTCAGGAATTTGAAACCACAGGATATTGTAAGCCTTTGGGATTCTAAATATTCAGGCATCTGTTAGGTAGCAGATTCAGCTAAATACGAATCATCAAAGGAATACCAAAACTATGTTGAGGACAAGTTTATAATCCATAAAGAAGAAAATCAGTCAGTGGGGACGTTATCCTGGAAGAATGTAACTATTATAACTGTGCTACTAAGTAGAAGTTCTTGGAAAAAATATTTCCAAAAATTTAACTCCTTCACTTCTTCCCAGCCCCACCTTGCCAAAAAGAATGCCAACTAGTGGGGGATGAGTCTGGCTTGAGAAAACCAAGTTGGGATATATATGTATATATATATATATATATATATATATATATATATATATATATACGTGAAAAATAAC
This sequence comes from Physeter macrocephalus, assembly GCF_002837175.3. Taxonomy (NCBI): domain Eukaryota; kingdom Metazoa; phylum Chordata; class Mammalia; order Artiodactyla; family Physeteridae; genus Physeter; species Physeter macrocephalus. The sequence goes on from NC_041221.1 coordinate 55,636,316, forward strand.
ATTCATCATTAGGGACTAATGGACTATCCCCAATGAAGTGTAATTTAGGATAGTTACCTCAATTATTCTCTAGCTACATTTTATAGTCACAAAGGGAAAGTAAGTCTTTTAAAATATTTTATTTCCTTAAATTTCTTTTACGTCATAGATTTCTAGAAGAAGAAATTGAAATGAGAAGCCTAATCTTTAAAGGAAGACGTAATATAGAATGGAATTCCAAACTATGAAAACTTAAAATGGGGTGGGATCTCACACTAATATCACTCTATAATCTCAGTAACATTGAATATTCATTTTTTTCATTCAACAAATACTTGCTAAGCATGAACTACGTGCTAGGTTTTAAGAATATATTACTGAAGAAAAACAAGCAAAAAATTCCTGTTTCTATGGAACCTCCCTTCTTTCTCATAGGAAGGAGAGTGTTTGGAATTACAAGCTTGCAGAGGGAGAAGTCTCCCAGAGAAGGGTGATGTGGAGGGCATATCATATTAACCCCTCTACCTCTATTCTCTTCTCTTCTCTTCTCTTTAATGGTAGGGATCCTCTCAGCAAAATGCTTTTTGAGGTATATTATGTTTAACTTGTCTTTGCCCTTACTGCTTTTTACCAAATAATGAACCAGCAATAAACACGTGAACCTTTACACATTTGATAAAATGGGAAACAACTGGAAAATGCGTACACCTACCTTTATATTTGCTCACTTGTGGGTTTGTATGGCTGCTGATCCTTTGTCCCTTATACTGCTGGTGGGTCCGCAAATCCAAGAGAGTTTAGAGAAACCAAGTACGTGGTGAGGATGCTTTGGTAAAGGATCAGGTAGAGGGGGAAAAAAAATCATTTACAAGTCAGCTCTTTTACAAAATGCATCATAGATAAAATGTAAATTTACTCTACCACCAGGATTCTTTCTTTTTTTTTTTTGAATTTTATTTTATTTATTTTTTTATACAGCAGGTTCTTATTAGTTATCCATTTTATACATATTAGTGTATATATGTCAATCCCAATCTCCCAATTCATACCACCACCACCACCCCCAGCCACTTTACCCCCTTGGTGTCCATACCACCAGGATTCTTCTCAATAACACACAGAAGCCCTGTCTCACCCTCTCTCTTCATTTTAGATATGTCTTCTGTCTGCATTGACCAGTTTGAGCTCCCAATCTACACAGTCACTCGAAAAATTTCCTAGCAAATCGGAGAAATGTCTTCTCTGTTGGAAACCAAAATATGGCTCTGATGCACAGCTGATTTACCTGTAGATGATAAATTACAGCCTTCATGTTATTGGCATTAAAAAAAATTCTCTTGGCTACAAGAGAACTTTTCACCTCTAATTGCTATTACACATAAGTTGCGTATCATTTACGCCCTTTGATTCCTCTCTCTCCAGTTGGTACCTTTACCTCCTGGTCATTTTATTGCTCTCTGACAGCTCTATTATCTGTTCCTCAAATTATTCAATTCTGAGAGTCATCTGATTTAGTTTGGTGTGGGGAGGAAGTTGAAAACATTTGCGGACACAACTTTGGGGCCCTATCTATAATTTTGACATTGGGACATTGCAACAAATTTGGCACAGGTAAAAGACTGTAAAGCTCTTACCCTTCTGAAAATTCCTGGGGCTTATTTTAACGGATTAGGCATAGTCTTACCGTATAGCTCAATGGGAGCCTTCATATTTACTTTTACAGCTCACCTCTTTAAGAGAGAATGTTCACAATGGAGAACAGCAGCAAGAGTTAGAAGACCTTAAAAAGGAAGCTGTTAATGCAGCAGTAAAATTTGGCCAGGTAAATTTTTCTCTCTCTCATTAAGTTTCAATATTCTTTAGTATTGTGACTTAGCCAAAACAGACTAGCATTGAATCTGAGCTTTCAGTTTTTCAAAAATTATGACATGTTTGTCTAAGCCCTATTTTAACTTGGATAACTGAATTCTGGGCTTGAACTCCAATAATTCTTTTATTAACATTTTCAGAATAAGAATTTCAGAAGTAAATGCTTGAGCTCTGTCATTAGTTAGGTCTTCTAAAGATTTATTGAACTTAAAATTAATTGAATCTCTTTAATAGCTCCATCAGTATAGAAACATGAGCTCTTATGTTTATGTATTTTTCTTTTAAAAAACTTTTTATTATGAAACTTTACAAACACAACCAAAAGTAGAAAGTACAGTCAACCCCATGTATCCATCACCCAGCTTAATCAACAATCAACATTTTGCCATTTATGTTTATGTTTTAATTATCATGATTACTAGATATCCACAGGAAGAATCATCATGTGCTATTTTTTTAAATCCTAGTAAGATTCCTTAGTTTGTAAAGAACTGGGTTTGGGGTGAATTTCATTTTTAAAAGTAGAATATGAATTGTAGGACACTAACCAGATATGCTATGTTGGCTGAATTTTAAAAATTAGTTGCTATTTCAGCTTTTTGTAGCTATTATTTAAAATATTGGTGGAGTATGAAGTTTTATTTTCCAAATGTCAGCTGTTCCTTTCTCTATTCCTGGTTCAAAGCCAGCATTGTCAGAAGGGAGACAAACTGGCAACTAGCCTAAATACCAGTGGGGATGCATCGTCTCTTTTGGACTTATATTTTTAAATACCACCTTAAAAATCTGTAGATAATAAGTGCTGCAATCTTGAAAATATTAATTAAGGAAAGAGCTAATAATTACTATGTGTGAAAATGAGAGTGATGTAATTAAACTGTGAGGTTTTTATTTGAAATTGATTAAGACTTTCAATGAATTACTTGGCAAGGAGAGATTTCCCATTTCTATTGTCTTTACTAGTTAATAAAATATCAACAGGCCCAAATGTCTGTGTACTTACAGATTCTTTTTAGATAGAATTCTAATTCCACCTCATGTTAATTATTTAGGGTAAAATGTTTTATTTACGATGATGGAATTTAGGAGAGTTGGTCAAATATTGTTGACAAAAAATGGATGCTAAAAAAGAGCTTTAAGCATACAGACCTTTAAGCATACAGACCTTTTCTTTACTGAAATCGTAGAGTACTTTCTTCAAATCGAGTTTAAGTTTTTTTCAAATCAGTGTCTATGCATGTTAAATAATGCTTTGAGGTTTTTTTTTCCCCTCTCAAAACAAAGAAATGGTGAATTAGAAAAAGATCTCAAGCTGAATGATGCCATTCTGAATGGCTCAGTGTTGACAGGCGGGTAATGGGTTAGAAGGGTTGGCTGTGGACAGTACTCTTGCTTGGGCGGATGAAGAGAGATCCCTGTGAAATATACCGCCCTGCTCTGCCTTCAGAGAATGTAACCACATCAGTCAGCCCCTTTTGCCTGAACCTATGAGGTCACCATTATTACTTCATTTTTTATTCCTATATAATCCAGGCTGAACTTCAGAAGCCTTTCTGCTTTTCCCATCACAAGTTACTACTCTGAAATATGGAAATAATCTGAGAGATCTTTTATGAAACGTTTATGCTTCTATTCATCCTAAGTACGCAGTAGAAGCAACAAACTAATTTTCTAGCAAAAGATCCACTAAATCTACATCAACTTGAGGTGAATAGTTTCTTTCCATGCAAATAATCTTCTGGATAAAAAAGACAGAGATGTAATGCTAGTGGAACAAGGATGGGAGCGCTGTGGGAAAGGAAGATGGGGTTTTGTGAGAGTGAAAAAATTTTTTAAAGAAAACAATTACTGAACTAATGGAGAAGTGCCAGAGATTGTTAATGTCACTAACGCACACAAGTTATTTTTAAAATAGTGAATTTCTACATCTTTTAAAAACGGTTAGAAATATGGGCTTTGAAGTTTGATCTGGATGTGAATCCCAACACTAACATCTGCTAGCTATAATATCTTATATCTCGCTTCTATCCATTGACAGGGATTGGCAATTCTTTATTTTTCTTTGTCTTTTTTTTCCCTCTTTATTACAGCTTTTTGCAGAATTTCTAAGGATCTTGGTTGCTGTCTCAAATGACACATTCTTTCTTTGCTCAGTTGTCATCTCCTTTTTTATTTTTTTATGTTATTTTTTATTTTTTACATTAACTTTTATTGGAGTATAGTTGATTTACAATGTTGTGTTAGTTTCTGCTGTACGGCAAAGCGAATCATTTATCACATACATATATCCACTCTTTTTTAGATTCATTTCCCATTTGGTCATTGCAGAGTACTGAGTAGAGTTCCCTGTGCTGTACAGTAGGTTCTTTTTTTTGTTTGTTTTTAATTTTATTTATTTATTTATTTATTTTTGGCTGCGTTGGGTCTTTGTTGTGGTATACGGCCTTCTCACTGCTGTGGCTTCTCTTGTTGCGGAGCATGGGTTCTAGGCGCGGGGGCTTCAGTAGTTGCAGCACACAGGCTCAGTACTTGTGGTGCACGGGCTTAGTTGCTCCACGGCATGTGGGATCTTCCTGGACCGGGGCTCGAACCTGTGTCCCCTGCCTCGGCAGGTGGATTCTTAACCACTGCGCCACCAGAGAAGCCCTACAGTAGGTTCTTATTAGTTACCTATTTTATATATAGTAGTGTGTATATGTCAATCCCAATCTCCCAATTTATCCCTCCCCCTCTTCCCACTTGGTAACCATAAGTTTGTTTTCTACATCTGTAACTCTATTTCTGTTTTGTAAATTAGTTCATTTGTACCATTTTTTTAGATTCCACATATAAGCAATATCATATGATATTTGTCTTTCT
>NC_041221.1:55641202-55649530 GCF_002837175.3 Physeter macrocephalus
GTGAATGGACATTTACGTTGCTTTCCGTGACTCTTTTTGAATTATGGTTTTCTCAGGGTATATGTGGTACATGACTCTTTTTGAAATATGGTTTTCTCAGTGGGATTGCTGGGTCGTATGATAGCTCTATTTTTAGTTTTTTAAGGAATCTCCATACTGTTCTCCATAGTGGCTGTATCAATTTACATTCCCACCAACAGTGCAAGAGGGTTTCCTTTTCTCCACACCCTCTCCAGCATTTATTGTTTGTAGATTTTTTAATTATGGCCATTCCGACTGGTGTGAGGTGATACCTCATTGTAGTTTTGATTTGCATTTCTCTAATAATTAGTGATGTTGAGCATCTTTTCATGTAATTCTTTTTTATTGAGGTATAATTGATATATAACATTATATTAGCTTCAGGTGTCCAATATAATGGTTCGATATTTGTACGTATTGTGAAATGATCACCATAATAAGTCTAGTTGGCATCCATCACCACACATAATTACATTTATTTTTCTTGTGATGAGAATTTTTAAGATCTACTTTCAACAACTTTTGAATATACAATACAGTATTATTAACTATAGTCACCATGCTGTGCAGAATTGGCAAAATCTTCTGCGAAGGGCCAGATAGTGAATATTTTAGGCTTTGTGGGCCATGTTGTCTCTTTAACAGCTACTCAACTCTGCTATTGTCTTGTGAAAGCAGCCATAGATAATGTATAAATGAATGAGTATGCTGTGTTCCCATAAAGCTTTATTTATGAATACTGAATTTTGATTTTCATATGTGACAAAATATTCTCTTGAATTTTTTTTTTTCACTATTCAAAACTAACATCAGTTTTAGCTTGTGGATCAAACAAGAAAAGCCATTTACCTGGATTTGGCCTGTGGGCCATAGTTTTCTGAAACCTGATCTATGACTGGTTTTCAAAGTGTGGTCCATATACCAGCAGTACATGCATTTCTTGGGAACCTCTTCAAAATGCAGGTTCTCAGGCTTTACCCTAGACCAACTGAATCAGAAATTCTGGGGATGGATGCAGCAAGTGTTTGAACAAGCATTCTTGGTGACTCTGATGTATGATCAAGTTTCAAAACCATTGATCTATAGATAATGCTTCTTAACTGCTCTGAGGTCTTGTGCGAATTAGTGAGACAACAATTGACAGTGCTTAGCAAGACGCTGAACCACCTCAGCAGTGCTAAATACCTATTAGCTACTGTAATTAAGGATGAAGTAAGTTGGTTTTGATTTTGATCATATTTTTTTTTTCTTTTCAAAAAGGTGACTGTGTACAATAGTCTTTTGCAAGAATTCCAAAGCCAAACTAGTGTAAAGGAAAATAAGAGCAGATAATTCTAATCTTCTTTGACTAAACTTATAAACATTAGAATTAAGAAATTCAGCTCTCGGGCTTCCCTGGTGGCACAGTGGTTGGGAGTCTGCCTGCCGATGCAGGGGATGCGGGCTCGTGCCCCGGTCTGGGAGGATCCCACGTGCCGCTGAGCGGCTGGGCCCGTGAGCCGTGGCTGCTGGGCCTGCGCGTCCGGAGCCTGTGCTCCGCGACGGGAGGGGCCGCGGCAGTGAGAGGCCCGCGTACCGCAAAAAAAAAAAAAAAAGAAATTCAACTCTCAACAATGTGATAGACGATGATCTTCTTGGGAAAACAGAATCCCTTCATTGTTAATACTTCCTTTGACCTGTTAGTTATTAGAAAATGATAGAAACTGAATTTGTGGTGTCACACATCTTATAGCCAAATAAACTCTTGCTAAAAAAGCAAACTATGAATTTATATTTAATAGGACAAAAACACCTACTACACAGCATTTCTTGTCTTTCATTTCTCCACAAATGTGTGAGGACAAGAAATATCCCTGGCCATTCACACCTGGTTTACAAGAGTCATGCTGACTGTCTGACCCATCATAGCTTCTGATTAAGATAGGTTTGTGTAGTGGAACAGCAAAGACAAAAATAATATTATCTCACAAAATAATTTATTTGTGCCTTGTGCAGAACTATTGTCATGGAAGCCTGCTTTCTTAGGGATGCCTCCATCATTATTGAACTGAGTGTTTTGAAATATAAACAAATAAGGGAAAATGAAAGAAGACAGTATTTACAGAAAAAGACCACTTACAATTTCTTTGACTCTGAGCTTAGTACTGAATGTAAAATTTTCTAAATAATCACAGGTGAACAGAAAACCTGATGAAGTTAAGAGTTGCCATTTTTCATGAATATGGACTTTATAGCAAGCCATACCTAACACAGTAGAGGGAAGAAAGAGAGTTCTGCCTTTCTCACAATCATCTAGATAACTTTTTTCTAATTAAATATTTTGCTATGATTTATCTGGGTAGCTATGACTGTGTGTATAGGTTTGTCAAAATTTTCCACACAAAGCAACATGAATTTTTATTTTGCTCTTAACACGTGCATATTTTATTGCAAATGCTCACAAAATTTCTTGGGCAACAGCTGGCCTCCTAATGTCCTCATCAAGACAGTGAATCTGCAGAAGCAGATGAAATCCTTCTATAAACTCAAGTGAACTAGAAATTAAAAAAAAAAAAAAAAAAAAAAAAAAAAGCTTGCGCAAGTCCCCGGAACAGAAATGTTTTGTTAAAAGTTTTCCTGCGTTTTGGTATTTTAATAAAGGCCACATGATATGAGGCTTATTTCTTGGTTATGATACTTAACTCTGGTTGCTGTTTCTGTGACAGCCTTACTATGTAAAGGTCAGATTTTTTTGTCCTTTTAGCCAGGACTTGCTAGAAAAGCAGCAAGAGTGACGTCACGACTCGCCGCTTTGCAGCAAGTTGATGCATTTCGACAGTTGAGTATTTCTGATCAAGGGAAAACGAGACTTCATTTTTGTGTATTATGTAACATTTGACACTTTAGTATGTTTCTTTATTCAGTAAGCTATCAGTTACATCTGCAAAAATAGCCCCAAAGGGGGATTTCTAAAAAATATTGTTAAGACTTTCTTGGTTCAGAGTGAACATTAAATAGTAAGAGCTATCAAGCAGTATTATGTTTGGTTTCACCCCAAATATAAACAACTACAATCCAGATGTTTCCTACTTTCCTATCGGCAAGTTTCCTATGGTCATCCTTGACTTTCATATCTAAATCGACTGCCTTAAACTGTACTGTGGGAAGCCCAGAATCCTCCCCATTCTTTCTGTTTTTCTTTTTCTGGAGCGCACGTGCTTCTCTGCGGGTGCACATCTGTGACTTCTATGTGCTGCTGCTTACTCCTGACCATGCCTATTCCTTCCTCTGGGTGCTCCCTGCCCGTGCTGAACAAGTGGGAGATGCTGCCCCTCATCTTGCACCCTAGCAAAGCACCACAAACTGAGGCTCATGTGAGTGGCAGCCTTTTACTGCAGACTTGAGGGTTGCAGAAAGTAATTACAGGTACGAAAGCACTTCAACTCAAATGTCAAGTACACATATTGATGTTCCCAGTAATTTGTCATCCATCCCCTTCCATTGGAAGTTTTCCATGATCGTGTGCCCTTGTATGCTCCAGCCTCCAGCTATGTGCCAGGAGCCCTCTTTCTTTTTTTCCTAGATCTTCCTGGCAACTCCTTTTCCTCCTCAGTCCCAGGCCCCTCTCCTAGGCTGCCTGCAGCAAAGCCAAATTTTTCTCTCTTTACTCTTCAGAGTAACAGTGCAGCTTTGTTTTTTTTTCTTACACCACCCGTCCAGCCTGGACCAGCCAGGTCAGGGACCTGAACTTTCTCAAGGGAAGGAAACAGCATATACCATGAAGATGATTTTCTCAAAAAAAGAGCCGTCTCCCCACGGATGAATTCTGCCACTTCTCTGGAAGGCAGACTCAGCTATAGTCTGTTTTCACTTCCAGTAGCAATTGCTTCTGTTTCTAATGTGCACAGTATTTCCATCCATGCAAACCACTATGCTCTCTCACAGGTAGGTTATTTTTACCCCCTTGTACACATGCTCCATACCACAGCCAGGTGATCCTTATAAAGGGGTAATTTGATCATGCCGTTCTTTTGGTTAAACTATAAGGGGCACCTCACTGCTCTCAGGACCAAGTTTTCAATCCGTAATGGACCCTAGAGAGCTCTATGATTCTGCCCCCAACCCCATCCTGTATTCCACCAGCCTTGACTTGTCTCACTCTCCTTTGTCCTTGTCTTCTCTCTCTCTGAAGGTGCTGGCCTTTTGGCTTCTGGAACACGGCCTGCTCCTTCACACCATTGGTCCCCTGTGTTTCTTCTTCTCTCTGCCTAGAAGTCCCTCCCCCTTCACATGGTTCTTTCTTACTTACCATTCATATCTCAGCTTAAATATTGCTCCTTAAGTTTTCTCTGACCCGGAGCTAAGTTAGGGCCCCCCATGCGTACTCTCTCGGCACCCCGGACTTCTCTTTTATAGCGCTAATCAAAATCATAATTAATTCATTTTGAAAGGAGGGTATCTGTCAGATTACTATGGCTTCCTCCATTGAGAGTTGCCCAGGATTGTCTGTGTGCTTCTACTTAAGGCTTCTACATCCAACTTTTTCTTTTCTATTCTGTGAACATCTCAGCCCCCTTCAATGCTCCTCCAAACTTGGGGGTAGCAATCACTCTCCTCCACTGATCCACCCAGGGACGCATTGCTCAAATGTGTCAATCACTCTTCAGCACCTCTCTCCACCTTCATGCTGGTCCCCACACCACCTGTCTAGATTCCAGTAACATATTCCTAAGCTTTTACCATCTTTTCCAAGGTTTTCACTGGGCTTTATCTCTTGCTAGACATCCTCTTACCCTCATTATCTCTGCTCAAGCCATATTCAGTTTTTTTCTCACATCTTCTCTTGGGCCATGTTCTTTTTGCCCCCTGGGCCTTCATACATGCTGTTCCTGTAATCAAAACAGAGAAGCCCACCCTTAACCCTGCTAACACTTCCCTTTAACTGCCTAAATTCTACTTATCCATCAAGATTCGTCTTACATTTCAATCCTCTAATTAGCTTTACCTCACTCTTTATCCACCCCACTGCCAATCTGCTTATGACAGGCAGAATAATGGTCCTCAAAGATGTCCACACTCTAGTCCTAATCCCTGGAACCTGTGAATATGTTATGTTACCTGGCCAGGAGGGATTAAGGTTGCAGATGGAATATAGGTTGCTAATCAGGTATCGCTGAGATGGAAACACTCTCCTGGACTATCTAGATGGGCCCAATGAAATCACAAGAGTCCTTATAAGTAGAATAGAATGGCAGAAGAGTCAATGTCAAAGAGATGTGGCATGAAAAAGATTCTACAGGCCACTGATGACTTTGAAGATGGGAAGGAACCACAAGCTAAGGAATGCAGGCAGCCTTTAGAAGCTAGAAGAGGCAAGGAAACGGATTCTCTCCTAGAACCTCCAGAAGGAATGTAGCCCTGGTGATACTTTGATTTTAGCCCAGTGAAATGTATTTCAGACGTCTGACCTCCAGAGTTGTAATATAATAAATTTGCATTGTTTTAAGCCACCAAATTTTGACAATTTGTTACAGCAGCTGTAGGAAACTAATACAGTGCTCTTCCCAGGGAGTTCCATATTCTGTACTTTTTGTCATAGCTTTTATCATCTTGTATTATAATTAATTATTTGTTCATCTGATTCTTTCACTAGATTCAAAAGTTCACAGGACAAAGACAGTGACTTTCTTATTCACTGTCATATATCCAGTGATAACTATAGTTCCTGGAAGATAGTAGGCTCTCAATAAGTATTTGCTGAGTAAATTAATGGCTGAGCCAGAATTCAAACATGGATCTTTGACACTATGCAGCAGCCCTTTCGTCCTGAAGCAGACACTACCTGAGATTTTCTTCCTCCAGGAAATCCCCCTGTAGGTCATCTGCTATCAGATATAGGCTGGCCAAATTTAGTTATTTGAAAAAGAATTTCCCAAATATGTATAGATCCACTGTGCTGTAACGTCTCATTTACCATCTAGAAGGAAACGCATTGTAAAGGAATTTATTGGATCCCGTTAACTTCTTTAAGCAGAAAGATGGTGTAGTTCTTATTTGCCCCTTAAAAGTCTGTTACATACATGTGTTTCCATGACACATTGTTCAGAAATGGCCAGAAGCAGCTGGATAGCGAGAGCAATGGCTGCCTATGTGCCACACGCTGTGTTTCAGATCCCACGGTTCACTGTTTCTCAACCCAAGGAGAACTTAGTCTCCTTTGAAGGTTATTTCCTCAGGTGAAATAAACACAGTTCCATATATTTCAGCCACTTGCACCTCAAAACTGGAACATCTTAGCATTCCCAGAGCAAATGCTGTGGGAAAGTCTGTTCAGGGTCTCAACTTGCCGACACGAACGCTGTAAGTTCCTGGTTACCACCTACATGACAAAACAGAATAAATCATAAAGTTTTAATAAGATAAAAACCAGACGTTTTATTCTTTCCTTTTTGGTATCTCTCTCTAGTGAACAATTTGGTGGGTGAATATCAAAAGCTGTTGGAACTCAACATTATCACTCTCCATGCCTTATAGTTATTATTTTTTTAATTTTTAACGTTTTTTTACTGATTGCTGGGAAGACGTTTTATTTATTTATTTATTTGGTTGTGCCTGGTCTTAGTTGCGGCAGGCAGACTCCTTAGTTGCGCCTCGCCAGCTCCCTAGTTGTGGCAGTCGGGCTCCTTAGGTGTGGCATGCAAACTCTTAGTTGCAGCGTGCATGTGGGATCTAGTTCCCTGGTCAGAGATCGAACCCGGGCCCCCTGCGTTGGGAGCATGGAGTCTTAATCTCTGCACCACGAGGGAAGTCCCCATGCCTTTTAGTTTTAATATGCAATGAAAGAAAGAAAAAAAAACACCCTTCTAAATGATTCTTTTTATCTTTTCCAAATACAGTAATTCTACCAGCTAAAGCAACTAAGAAATTAAAGGTGATTAAGGAACATTAGGAAAGCTGTCAGTGTATTTTTAAAAATCAGGGAAAGTTGCAGTATTTATTAAGCCCTCAGGGGAGGAAAGATATATTCTTCCAAATCACAACAACTGAAATGTATTTCTACTATTTTTTGCTCAAGACTCTTTAAGCACTTATACTAAATTTCAGAATGCTTCAACAATTCAAATGGATAGAGTGTTAAATGCCATGAGGAATGCTGGTGCAGAAGACAGAAGAAGAACAACATTTCTGGGTCTCTAACTAGTCAACAAATTATTCCGTGGAACGTAAGTTTGGTGTAGATGACCTTGAAAATTTATACACATTTGCTTTTGGACAGAAAAAGAAACATTTTGTTATAATTTTGAGGGTTAAGTTTTAATAAAAGGGATACTTATTTCCTTCAAAAAAGAGTCTAAATTACACAAAACTGGGGGATTCAAAAAGGAGTCAATCAAACTATTTTGGGTCACGGGGAAGCTTCACTTGAAAGTTCTCCACTACAGCTTCTGCCAAGGTTGATTTGTAAGAGAAGCCAAAGAGACTGGGCTGCTTGCTGAAGTGTAAAAACCAAGGCATCAAACAGGCTAGTACTTCAGCTCATCGTGACCCTCCTGAATTACTTGGAGTGTGGGCAGAAACCTAAAATCTGGCTTAAGAGTGAAACACGTGTGGCTGGATCTATCAGAAAAAAAAATTTTTTTTCCAACATAGATCAGCAACTTCAGATCTGTAAGATGAAAGATTTTGTAAAATGGGTTGGGAAGCAATGCAGAGGAAAACAGGAATAAAAGTGCACCAACACACTATTGGTTCCTATATAAGAAGTGAATAGTCAAATTATCCCTCTGATAAATCTACCTTGTTTCTATTACCATTTTTCTACCTCCAATCAGGCTACTGCGGAGATCTACAAACATGTACCAGAATAAACCCAGGATTCCCAAAGTCCTCATTTCACCTCCATCCAGCTGAAAAGTACTTCTTTCTCCCTTAATTGTTCTACGGTTGAAAATAGAATTTAGAGGTGATGATGCCCAGATTTTCGTGCTATGAAGCTGTTGCTTTGCAGTGGTTGAGTCTTCCATTCATGCACAAAACACATTCGTACTGTCTTCATTTTCACCCGTGTCAGAGCAGACCATCTACCACAACATGCTTCACCATATTTTGCTGGATCAAACCAGCTTGCTGTGCCCTCAGAATGGGAGAAAACACTTGCAAATGAATCAACAAAGGATTAACCTGCAAAATATATAAACAGCTCATGCAGCTCAATATCAAAAAAACAAACAACCCAATCCAAAAATGGGCAGAAGACCTAAATAGACATTTCTCCAAAGAAAACATACAGATGGCCAAGAAGCACATGAAAAGCTGCTCAACATCACT
>NC_041221.1:55650022-55650294 GCF_002837175.3 Physeter macrocephalus
AACTAATAAAAACCTGCTGTATAGCACAGGGAACTCCACTTCTCTGTACAGTAGAAACTAACACAACCTTATAAAAATCTACAACCCAATAAAAAAGAATTGTGAAGAAAAAGAAAACAGCTTGCTGTGGCACATCTGTCTCATAAACACTGCCATGTAAAAATGCAGTGTTGGGCTTCCCTGATGGCACAGTGGTTGAGAGTCCGCCTGCCGATGCAGGGGAACCGGGTTCGCGCCCCGGTCTGGGAGGATCCCACATGCCGCGGAGCGGC
>NC_041221.1:55650340-55651594 GCF_002837175.3 Physeter macrocephalus
GAGTGAAGTAACTCAGAAAGAGAAAAACAAATATCATATATTAACGCATACATGTGGAATCTAGAAAAATGGTACAGAAGAACTGGTTTGCAAGGCAGATATAGAGACACAGATGGAGAGAACAAATATACGGACACCAACGGGGGAAAGCAGTGGGTGGGGGGTGGGATGAATTGGGAGATTGGGATTGTCATATATACACTAATATGTATAAAATAGGTAACTAATAAAAACCTGCTGTATAGCACAGGGAACTCCACTTCTCTGTACAGTAGAAACTAACACCCGCAACGGGAGAGGCCACAACAGAGGGAGGCCCGCATACCACAAAAAAAAAAAAAAATGCAGTGTTGTAATAATGGAAAAATAAGTTAACATTCAGTTCTTTTAAGAAGATAATTTACATTTGCTCTGATTATGCTTATATAGTGAAAATGAACAGAATTAGTGTAAAGAAGGTCTGATAAAGCACCATGCTTGAAGAAAAGATGAGAAATGCACAGATTGTATTTTCAACTCACCAGAAACTTAAATTTACCATTAAATATGGTCAATTATTTTGGAAGCTGGTTCCCTTGGAAAATAGAAGTCCGTTTCTGAAACTGGGTGAAAAATATAAAATAAACTTGTATTAGAGACATGTAACAAAAAAGTCTATGACAGCAAGAAGAATCTTACAATAAATCAGATATTAGATCTACAGGTAGGCACTTGTGAAATAAATTCCTTGCGTTACAGAGTCGGTATGTCACTGAATATTGGCTGAGTTTGGTGACACTTTCTCTGGCATTTCTGTTAGCATTTTTCACATTAGGAAATTTCCTAATTAGCTAAAGCTAACGTTCATGAAGAATGTTAAGATTTTTTTCCCTCTCTACCTAAAGCCACAGGCTGTCAAGTTTTGAGTTCTTGACTTTTCCCTTTCATCCCCTGATATCAGAATGACAATTTGCTTTTGTCTGACAGCATCCTTTACAGTGGCATAGCTATTTGCTATCTTGGATTTGTTGTGGGCTGCGTGAATTGTAACTTACCCTGTTAGCAGTGTGGCTGAGTATTAGTACTGCATTTTTTTTTTTTTTTTTTTTTTTGTGGTATGCGGGCCTCCCCCTGCTGTGGCCTCTCCCGTTGCGGAGGACAGGCTCCGGACGCGCAGGCTCAGCGGCCACGGCCCACGAGCCCAGCCGCTCCGCGGCATGTGGGATCCTCCCAGACCGGGGCGCGAACCCGGTTTCCCTGCATCGGCAGGTGGAC
>NC_041221.1:55651765-55676212 GCF_002837175.3 Physeter macrocephalus
CGGCCCACGAGCCCAGCCGCTCCGCGGCATGTGGGATCCTCCCAGACTGGGGCGCGAACCCGGTTCCCCTGCATCGGCAGGCGGACGCGCAACCGCTGCGCCACCAGGGAAGCCCCAGTACTGCATTTTTAATTACGAATTTTTATTATTTTTTCATTTCCTTGGGAAAAAATATTTCCAGTTTATAAGTGGGGTTGTTACAAAAAAAAATTTCTAAATTGTTTGGCAGGAACTCAGCCTATAATTTTCTGCGGTAATGGGGGGTTTCTATCTTCTAAAGACTCTTCAACAACTTCATCACATTGTAACTGAAATAATATTAATTGAACCACAAAGGCCAAATTTGTAGAACTCCTGGGGCTTGAGTCCTGTCCCCCCAATTTTACTTCCTTCTTGTTGAGCTTCTTGAATTTGAGGGAGGCAGAGTGTGACAGAGGATGGTAGAGAAGCCTATGGCTGGGCGTGAGAAGCTCCTGTGCCACCACAAAGGTCTCTCCCGGCTTGAAATTAAGAGGAGAGGGGCTGAGATAGGGCCCCGGCAGAGGAGACTCGGCATAAGAAAATTTGCAGCTAGGTTATGCACTTGTAGCATGTCATGGGAACACAATGTCATTGACTATTAATGAATTAAATCTTAATCAAAACCTGAGCTTTCCCTTATTCAGATCAAAACATCTTAAGAAGTCACTAGTTTTGAGCATTCTTTGAGCACATGATTTTCCCCATAGTCCACATGGGAGTTGGGTCTACGTACAGGACAGATTTGCTTTAAGCATCACCGTCTAAGGCACTTGTTAATGGCATTAGAAACCACATGGCAGTAGTCAGTGAACATGTAGCCCCTTCTTCTAGGAGATAATAGTTTCATGAGAATCAGTAAATAAGAAAAAAACAAAATTAGTTACCCATTCAAGCAAATAATTTAAGTAACTGTGAAGGGAAAGAGGCTTTTTTTTTTTTAAACTGGAAGTTTATATTTCAAACTGCAAGATAGTCAGAAAATTAGCATATCTCTTAAAAACCTGAGTTTTAATTTAGCACTCAGGGTGATATCATTGATGGTCTATAGCTCATGATAAAATCAGTTCATCTTCTTATGTAATTTTATTTTCAAAATCAATGATGATGATCAGATTTAACTATCTCTAAATGATATATAGCATAACTACATACAGTTGAAGATACATGAACTTATTTCCCTGGATTTTCCTTGTAATAAATCCCAAGCACATTTCGACCCTACACTGAATCTAGCTTTATGATATTTAATTGAGGAGTAAAGAGGGCAGCTTAGGAAAAAAAGAACAAAGAAGTAGGTGATGCTTCCAAAATGGTAAGTGAGGCAGAAAGACTAGATTTTCCCCCAATTCTTATTTTTAGGAAACTTTTCTACTCTTCCTCCCCCACTTCTGCCTTCCATCTGAAACCTAGCTTGTCAGTAAGATCAGTTTGGGAACAAGGTAAGTAAAATGGAATTTATTTAGTAAACATTACAGAAATGATTTAAGGAAGGTAAAAGTAAGTGCATAATTTGGAATTTGATAAGTAAACAAAAACTAATATCCAACCCCTTTCTCATTTCTATAAAAAAATTTAAAGTGAGGAAGTCTTTATTTTCTATGACTAACAGTGAGAATCATGATTTCATATCTCTTGTGAATTGCAGCAGTGTTGTTGAATATTGAAACAATATCTAGTACTAAAAGGATATGTAAGAATTTTTAGGAGCAGAAGAAAAAGACATCTAGAGTAAAGGTCAACCAAGAAAAGGACATTTTAAGCGGTCACTAAATGACTTTTAAAACCTCATTTTGAAATCTATTAATTAAACATTTAGTCAATTTGGCTTTTATAAATATGACATGTATACTTGTTTCTTGATTTCTACAATCAAATTATAAAAAATAATATAACATCAACAGCAGTAGGTGATTTTTTAATGTGACAATGAAATGTGATAAAGTTTTTTAACTGAAAAATTAAAGTGAATGCAAACGTATAAAAGTAGTTTCCCCAAGATTTTATACTAAAGAATGATCCATTTAAATAGATGACATATTACTATTTTTTTAAAAATAACAATTTGCAATCAAATGACAAAATGTATATAGAATATCTGACTATATTTGATTTAAAGAAAACTATTATAAAATTATGATTATAATTCATAATAGCAACTTAGTACAATGATTACACAGCAGCTCTTAGACGATTCTATGATGATCTGCACAACAAACGCGTATGGGAATAAACTGTGACAGCTTAAGAACTTACAATATAACTTTAAAATACTTTGATTAGTAGACACTTGATTTTAATCTATCAAAAATAATGTGAATGTTAATTTTAGTCACACATTACTTACAGTGATCTATCAAAGAACAAAACGTGCCTTTGCAATTTTAAAATCTCTTAAGTTGTAGTTTTCATATCTGCAGTCTCTCCTCACAGTATTTTGAAAGTGTCAAAATACTTGTCTGTTTAACAGTAATTATAGCATGGAGAAAGAGCACATCACTAAAACGTGTTTAATCAGAATTTATATTTGCATCCCTCCATAATACATAGCTTAAGGTCTTTCTTGATCATAATATTAAAATGAAGTATTATAATTAGTATGCGCTGAAGCTGAAAAAGATGAGAAGAATAGACACTAAAGTTTCCATAGGACTGTTATTGATCAGGAGGTTCAATCACTTTTGATTTTTAATCTTCTGAAAGTGCACACTGAAAAACATTTGTTGAGCTTCAGAAAATGTGTTTAAGCTATTTTAATATAATTTAATTATAAATGATAAAATTTTAAATCAGTCATTTTGGGTAGAAACTATTTTCCAGAGTATGTCTATGAATAAGTTAATTCACCAGATTTTAAAACTGAACATGTTTGAACAACTTGTAATCTTAATTTTCAAATTACAGTAATGGAATCTCTTGTAAATCTTAATGCCAATTATTTCTGTCTGAATTAACTTTCAATCTTTATTGACACATGGAAAACTGGGGGTTTCTTTTCTTGCTGATAATTATATTGTTCTGGTTGTTAGAATTATAGTGTCTCTGCTTTGTTCAAAGCTCGTTAGGGCAAGTTTTTTGAATTTGGATTTATTACCACTTACTTATCTTAGGTCTAGCACAACCTCAGGAATTGTGACAAAGACTCTTTAACTGATATTTTAGCATATTAAAAGGTCAGAAACATCAACGAGGGACAAACAAGGTTTAAGAAGATTTATTTGTGCAAAGAGAAAATATGCTTTGTAGCTTTGTGCATTAAAACAAAACAAAACAAAACAAAACTAGTCTTGCTTTAGCTTTCCATTTTCTCAAATAGTAGAAATAGCATATGGTCCCTGAATTTTACAATTACATTATGCCAAAGAAAACGAGCCAGAACATTTTAGCGAATAAAAATGAGTATTTTTGAGCAAATTTTTTCTGCATGAGTTTCTTCTAATCTTTAAGTCTCTACTTCTTTCCTTACTACATTGATACTTTTCTATTGTGACTTTACCTGTCTCTCGTCCTGCCCCCAGCTTTCTCTTGTTCTCTTTCAAAGCATTTTTTCAATCAGCACATGAGTTTCTGAAAGAATATTATTTAGTCTTGGCTTTTCCCTCAACTTTATTCAGCAAAGCTACTGACTTGAACAAAAGCAGTACTGTACCTGCTCCTGGCCGCCAGAAACAATGACGAGCGCCCTGATAAGATTAGATGTAATTTTAAATGCAGCGGGGACAAAGCCTCCCTCCCACTCACCCCACTCATAACCCCCTACTGTAATTCCACCACAGTGAGCAGTTGAAAAATCCCTGACCAGAGCCAGACTGCTTGGTAAGCGCCACCTAACAGACATCGAAACATGATCTGCATCATTTTCAGGCTTGGCAGACATTTTGTGCATAAAAAAGAAAGGAAAAGAAAAAAGAAGGAAAGACTAGAAAGAAAAGAAAAAAAAGACGATCTTTGAAACCGGACACAAGCAAACTTTATACATTCCCAGTTTTATAGTTTCAAGAAAGACTTAAATCTGAACTATCAAAAAAAAAAAAGAAGAAAGAAAAGAAAAATATGCTGAGAACATGTATAAAATCAATTTAGCTAGTTTTCTTTTTGAACAGCAACTATCCCTTTATATCTAAGTTAAATTGTTCTATGGAGTGTGTAGTTTTGTAAACTATTGAAGTAGCATAAATGTTTGTGTATGAATCTAGGAACCTAGGTGCCCAATGTGCATTTTTTTAACTCATAAAAATTTACCCTTTAATTCTGTGAAAGCACCTATAGAGTGTCAGAGCTCTTTCCTTTTTCTTCTGCTCTTTGGATAAGATCCTTGACTGAATAGATGTCTTTACCTTTATGTGTTACATTGGTTCTGATCACAAAACTCTGTTGATTCCTTTCTTGTACTAGTATGCAAATAATAACTTAATCTTTGTTGCATTCCATTTCTAAATCTATCTATCTATCCATCAATCACTACTCTTTCCATAAATACAAAACACTAATTTTATATTTTAAGAGGAAAAAATTATATTGACAGCAATGAAAGTATATTTAATACAGATGCAACTCACTTTGCCCACACAAAGACTTTTATAACATTATAGTAAGTTTGAATTTTTGTGAAACAAATCATTTAAACTGCATTAAATAAACTTTTAAAATCAAAGGTAACCCTTTTTATAATGTGGATAAGATCTCCTTAATTTGTCAGATCTCAGATGCATTTGTTGTGTCAAATGTTCTTGATAGGGGACATGACTGTGTGCTGAAAAAAAGTCAGATGTTGAAACTGGATAAAGAGTCTTAACTGACTAAATTTGAGAGGTTTACTAATCTCTGAACTTCTGATCCCATAGTAGTAGGTATTTTTGAGTTAATAGAAGAGGACAAATCTCTACACTCGCCTAGTTATGGAAATTAGTGACGTTTTGAGTACAGAGCCTACCCATTACCTGACAGATACACTGCATGCGTGTGCTGTGATCGCCCTTCTTTCTTGTCAGAAAACTTCAGAAAGCTGAGAAAGTACAGCTTCCTGAGATAGATTTGGAATCTATCCCAACCCATGATAAATTTGTATGTTGTTTTCCTCTGAGAGAAGAAAGAAACCTAAACTAAGAATTTTCATAAGATTTCAGTTAATTAGATTCCACTAAACATTATTGAAATGTGTTGTTATCCTTGAAAAGGGTGGACAACATTGGTTTTTAAACTGTTTTGGTGGGCAAGAATGTCTTTTCCTTTTTTCCTTTCCCCCCCTTCCCTTCCCTTCTTCTTTGCTCCTTGCTTTGTGTGTGTGTTTTTCAGTCTGCCAATAATGTAACCAGATATCTTCAATGTTCTTCTACCTCCCTTTTGTATCCTCCTCTGTCTGTACCTGGAAAGATGTGGATGGGGTAGCAAAGCACATTAGGATTGGGGAAAATGGTAAGGATGATTTTCCATCTGAAAGCCTCTTGGCAGGTGCTCAGCAGCCTCTGTATACTTCTAGCTTCTCAGCAAATTTCCTGAGCAGTTCCTCTTTTGCTCTCCCCTACCCCCTTCCTTCCTTTTCTTTCTTCCTACAGTGCCCTGGACACAGTCCTAGGCCTGGGGGATTAAAGAAGACACAGTAGGACATAGTTCCTGTTCTCAAGGAACTCACAACCTGGTGACAGGAGCCTCAAGGAAAGAAGCAGTGTTTGCGCCAGGCTTTCCCTCTCCCCTGCCCCTGATCAGAACTGAAGCTTCCCATTTTCCACTTTCTTCTACCCACCAGGAACCTGGAAATGAATGCAAGCTAAAGTAACCGATAATCTTTAAAAGACTTGCTCATCTCAGGCAGCATTTAAATGTTAACTCTTGCCTTCAAAAATGGGATAAATTGTAAGGATTTTTGTCCACAAGGAGCACAGATGAAAGGGAGAGACTGTTTTTTGTTTGTTTTTTTTTTGTTTGTTTGTTTTTTGTGGTACGCGGGCCTCTCACTGCTGTGGCCTCTCCCGTTGCGGAGCACAGGCTCCAGACGCACAGGCTCAGCGGCCATGGCTCACAGGCCTAGCCGCTCTGAGGCATGTGGGATCTTCTCGGACCGGGGCACGAACCCGTGTCCCCTGCATCGTCAGGCGGACTCTCAACCACTGCGCCACCAGGGAAGCCCAGAGACTGTTTTATATTAGAGCTCCTTCTTCGGAATCTCTCAATCATGACCAAAATATATTTATACCAAGGTTGGCCTCATCTTCTTGGTCCATCAGGATTCATACTTGGAGAAATTCATTACAACTGTATAAATTTAACTTTTTTCATATTTGTCACCTTCAGTGTCTACTTTATGAGAGAAGAATAAGCCAAATTATTATTTACATGCCAATACTCATCATAAAGTAATAAAATTTATACATATATTGAAATATTGTTTTCTGCATTACTAATATATCCTTGTAAAAATTAGAGATGGACCTCAGTTTCAGAAAATCTGTACTTGGGAACTCTCCCCCTCTTTCTGTGTCATCTTGCTAGCATTATTTTAAAGTCATAATTAATACATGTTTGTTGTAATAATATCACAAGATCCACATAAACAAAAAGAACAAAAAATAAGAAAAAAAACAATCAGATTTTATTATATTTCTAGCACCCAGAGACAGCAATTCTTAAAATCTGCTTTCAACTTTTTTCTACCCAAATATTTTCATATTTTTCCACGAGTGAGATCATAGTGTACGCAGCAGTTTTAAACCATTTTAACTTAACAGTTTATCACAAATGCTTAAAATTCACTAGAAGGATTATGCTTAATGTTTATAAATACATTTCTATCTTTTACATATTTGCATCACATGGATGTGCAGTTTATTTAAAAATTCCCTTTCGTATCTTGTCTTCTTTCTCCTTCTCTTATACTAATATATTCTTTTCTGGCTCTTTAAACCTCCAGCCTCTAAGCGCTTTTTTTTTTTTTTTTCTGTTCTGCCACTTCCAAATGGAAAACTGTTTCCTCCTTTATCTGCTTGTCTGGAAATGGTGTTCATCCTACAAGGCTCAACTGATATACCTCTTTCTCTAAATCTCAAATCCAGCTTCATCCTCTGCATTCCTGTCATGCCTTTAGTAGACTCGCATTATGGAAGTTATCATACTCTGTACACAATGGCATTGGCCTGAGTCAGAGATCAGACGCCACAAGCCTGGCAAGTGGCATTAGTGAGGCATTTTCCTGCAGGTCTAGGTTGAATGCTCTGGGCAGAGCAGCCTCTAGGTGGCATAGACTGTTCTGGGAACTCCTCACTTATGGAAAGCTCAGGACCGTGAAACAGCTGCCTGGCTAAATTCTGTAATCTGTGTAGGCCCAGTGAGTCATGTGTTAGAAGATGTGAACCCAGACCATAACTGGGGTTCAGGCAAATGCAAATCTGATTGAAGGATTGTGGGTTTCTCCTGGGAGACTCAGCTGGAGGAAAATATTGCAGCTCTCCAAGAGAAAATCACCTTTTAGTGGAGAGAGCCTGACTGTGGTTGGGTTGAAATGTTAGAAGGAGCCGTGGCCGCTGGTGACTCTGTCTGGCTCTGCCATGCCTGGCCATCCCTGCTGTATCCTGGGAAGGGGACTGCTGTGTAAATAGAATGACTTGTGTCACTGGGTACCCAAAGGTTCTGCTGTAGAAACCACCCTGAAAGAATCAGTAGACTCAGAGACAGACGCACACAGCCTGGATGCAGCCTGTGCCTTGTTGGGGACCCCGTGCAGTTGGGTCTGGCCTGCAGGAGTGGGGAGACAAGCTGGCGGCAGAGTGCAGAGGTCCATGGAGCAGAAGGATGGGGCAAGTGCAAAACCTGAACTGAGAGACCCTTCTGGAGAAGCCCCCATCCATCTCCTCCCACTTGGCTGGCTGACTGGCTCCTGGAGGGATTGCCAGCAAAGACTGCACTTCCTCTGGTCAAAGCGCTACGATTTAGGGTATGACTCCCAATCTGATACACAGATACACATAGCAACTATGTCTTTTTATCCCTTGTATTCTCTAGCACTTAGGATGGTATCTTACAGGTACCTAATAGATTCACTTATTTATTAAACTCAGATGTTGCTGAGGCCTAATATATACCTGGCATTATTCTAGGTTCTGGGGCAAAAACAGTCAGCAAAAACATAGTTCTTGCCTTCATGGAGCTAAATGTCCACTAAACTAGAATTCAAGCAAATGTTAGTTTTACCTTTTCTTTCTCTCCTATCTCTTCACGCAGTCTGTTTTGATATATAATAAGCCAAATTTCACTTTATTTTCATAATATGCTCTTAAGAATTATGGAGGAACAAGCAGTTCTAAAACAGAAATAACCTAGCAGGATACAAATGATCCTTAACAGGTACTGATATGTAAATTGATACTTTGGAATGGACATTAATTTTACCAAGTCACCAGACTAGGTGACTTGCTTTGGAACCCTAAATTGTTCATTAGCATGTCGGGGAGATGAACATTTTGTACATATATGCAACTTCTTTGGAACTGTAATCCTCAGTCTCTTCATTTTGATCTGACAATGAAGCATAAAATAAAGATTGATAATAATTTTCATCAGATTCTTTAATAATTATTATTAATTTCTTATGTTCAAGATACTATGCTTAGTCTTGGGAAAGAAAGAAAAATGAAAACAAGATCGTTTCTACTATAGATATAGTATAAAGCCTAGTAGATTTGGCCGAAGATGTAGTCTTTCAAAATGAATGAGCTGCCAAGTGCTATTTTCCCCATTGTTGACAGATCAGAATCTTAATCCACAGAGTTCAGCCTGGAAGGGAGCAGGGGACAAGCACTGTATGCTGGACACAGGCAGGGAACGGGATTGTCCAGACAGCATGACTCGGTACTTCCGGGCACTTGCTTGTGCATGACAAATGTATCCAAAGTGTTGCTATCCATTTCTCACGTGAGTCCTGTTATTTTGAAAATCTTAAAATAGATGAATTTTCTATAATAATAACTAGACAATGGACACTAATTAGAAAATGAACAAAAGCCACCTCTTCTCAAAAGCCTTATTCCCTTCTGAAGAGACTTTAATCACGAAAGTGACTACGACGTACAGCATTTTATGTTTTCCAAAGAATAGTCACACATTTAATTTTTATAGCAACCTGTGAGCCTAGCGGTATTATCTTCATTTTAGAAGTAACAAAACTGGGCCAAAGATATTAGGTAATTTGTCCAATTTGACTAAGACATGACAAGAAATTGGTCAGAAAACAAACATAAAAAACACTTATTTTTCTCCCACTTTGAGCAAAACATGATACTTCCAGATGTTTAGGGTAGACGCTTGTGATATGGATGATAGGACCTCTGTTCGCAAAGACCCTGTATTTGAATGGGGACAAATAAACCATTTATGTAAAAAGACATAGATCATTATATTAAAAGTGCAGAATAATAAAGGGCAAGTGACAGTCATAAATTCTGACGTCCTATGGAGCAATGCCACAGCTCAGAGATGTTAATTCTATTAATACTGGGGATATCGCTTTCTCAGTGTGCAGGAGAGGTGCTGGGTGACTACCTTTGAGTCACTAGAAGTTTATCATAAAACAATAGCACAGAAACCAGGAATAGAAAAATGGGTGTCTCTGAGCAGTAGAAGGGTTTCATGGAGAAGCAATTTCCTTAATAATTTCTCATTGTATCGTTAATAAAATAAAAAAGACAGGAACTAAAATACCATTGCATTTTTACTAATGAGAAATCCATATAAATATTTTCCATATGAAAAATCCATATACACATTTACAAATAAGCATGAAAGATTTTAAAAAACATATCAGCTATGAAGACAGAACCTTGGGCTTCCCTGGTGGCACAGTGGTTGAGAGTCCGCCTGCCGATGCAGGGGACAGGGGTTCGTGCCCCGGTCCGGGAAGATCCCACATGCCGCGGAGCGGCTGGGCCCGTGAGCCATGGCCGCTGAGCCTGCGCGTCCGGAGCCTGTGCTCCGCAACGCGAGAGGCCACAACAGTGGGAGGCCCGCGTACCACACACACACACACACACACACACACACACGACAGAACCTTTCTCAGTCTTAAGTTTCCAAGCCAGGGTACAAAAATGGACTCTCTTCCCAACCCTCCTCTCTTCCCTCAGAGGGTGCTTGGAATAAATTGTAAGGGCTGCATACTCCCTTCGAGGGAAACCTTGAAGAAAGAGAACGCAATACCTCACTGCCATGTAATGTAAGGCGATACTTTTTAAAGTAGAGGTTTTATTTTACAACAGACCTACAGCATCTATTCCCACAGGTTTAACCCTGACCTACACTGAAAGGTTCCAAGATATCTACTAATTAGGTACTAAAATTTTTGAAGAGAAAAAGATTTAAAAAGAAAAAAAGTTGCCTACATCTTTCAAGCCCCAGGGCAGCTACCATTTAGTTGGACAGTGATGAGTTATGCAGGACAAGGCGTCTCAGCTTGCTGTTCTTAGAGAAATAATGAAAGCAAGTTTTGCTGAAATAAAATTTTTTTCCATGCAGACTTTCTTTCTTTCAGCTTCAATTGAAGGAAATCCTTGAAGGTTTACATGAGGAAACATGTTCAAATTTAAACAGTTAATGTGTGACTTTTCTTCTTTTATTTGTTTTTGTAGAAAACAGTTGTATAGACTGATATTGCTTAAAAGGTCTAATAATTGAATCATTTTTCAGATATTTTGTCTAGATCCAAGCTGATAAGCCCCAGAGTAAAAATTTGTATAAGTAAAATAGGAATTTCTCTAAGCCAACACTTGAAACAATATTTGCTTGAATCCTACTGGAATCCTGAATTATAGTATAGCCATAGAAATAAAATATTTTGGATAATGTCACTGGGTCAGTATTTTTTAAGTTTTAAAAATTTTAATGTTTTTAATGGCATTGCTTTTGTGATTAATCTTAAGATGTCATGATATTTAACATTATTTATCGCTACTATGTTGTCATTAAAAATGCTGATACCGTGTTAAGTGGCAGTAACAGGGAGCCTGGGTCCAACCTTCCCATTGAGTTAGTCTGTGTGTGATTTACTCAGGCCACTTAATTTCTTTGTGTCTCAGTTTTCTTCATGTTTCCAGAGATGTTAATAAAAGCAGTTCCCTAAGTCGCAAGATTTGGAAGGACATATGAGATACTATTTGTAAAAGAATTCTGAAAAAGATGAAGCATTCATATAGAGGTGATATAATTGTGAGATATTCAATTTAGCTCTTTGTATTAATCAGAATATGACATGTGATATTATTGATGCTGTCAGTGATGCTTAGGTATTTATTTAAAACTAAAAATATACTTAGGTCTTGTGGAGGTCCCAAGGAGCAAGGTGGTGAGTGCAAAACACATCGACTCAATGTCAGGGAGAATATAGTGGAAATCCTGCCTCTTACTTAACAGGGAAATTATCTTGGACAACTTCTTTATCTTCTCCAAACCCCAGTGTCCCCATCTGTAAAACAGGGATAGTGATGTTTATCCAATTGGAACTTTACACATTAATGAGGTTCACTGTTGGCCATAATTAGGATTGATGACTTACAGGCTAGGTGCTTTTAGGAAGTTGATTAATACATGAACACAGCAGTTATTTAACCAGTGTTTGATAATTTTTTTTTTAAAGTATGTGATCATCATGGTGGTCTGAATGAATTCACACTCCTCAGAATGCCTGAAGTTACTAGATAGCAGCAGTATTTAGTTTTCAATCCTCTAGGAAAGAATGATTTTAGGGTTGATGTGTCCAGGTGTTAGCTATATTGCAAAGTTTTTAAAAATCAGATATTTAGCTAGACAAAGAGTATATGGAATAATGGCAATATTTTTCTGTAGATGAACGAAATAATTTCTTCTATTTCATACTAATTTCTACACAAAATACATTTTTAGTCTCTAAGTATTTTAGAATAAGGGTTTTTCTGTATTTACCTTTTATACAAATGAACAAAATTATAAGCTATCTTTTGTATATATGGTATATTTTGGTATATTTAGTATATGTATTATTGTCATAATGGTGGTAGACTTCTTAAATAGTCTCATTCTTTTTAAATATTTTGGGCTTTTAAAAAATTCTATTTTTATAGAGTCAAAAAGAATGACATATTAAGCAACTGTACTTACATTTTTAGAAATGAAGCAAAACTTATGCATCTTCATGGATGTTAGAGTGAGGCACTTGGGGGATCATAGCTGCTCTTGAGTATCTGGAATTTTTTTTTGTTTTGAGGAAGCTAACTGAAGCTCCATGGTAGGTTTTATGAGGTATAAAACAAGAATTCAATGCAATTAAAAAAAAATTTTTTAGAAAAAATAATTCAGCTATGAGAGCTAGTTCTAATGCATAAGTATTCCCACAGTAGTTTTGGTTATTGCAGGTGAAGTTTGAAAAAAGAATATGGAAAAACAATACTTGAGAAATCATTTTACACATTTGTTCAGTATGTTCATACTAGATAATAAAATATATAAGAGGTAATAGAGTCATCTGTCAATGGACATTTAGGTTGCTTCCATGTCTTGGCTATTGTAAACAGTGCTGCTGTGAACACTGGGGTGCATGTATACATTCAAACCAAGGTTTTCTCCGGATATATGCCCAGGAGTGGGATTGCTGGATCATGTGGTAGCTCTATTTTTAGTTCTTTAAGGAACCTCCATACTGTTCTCCTCAGTGGCTGTACCAATTTACATTCCCACAAACAGTGTAGGAGGGTTCCCTTTTCTCCACACCGTCTCCAGCATTTATCGTTTGTAGCTCTAACCCTAAAATAGAATGAAGTAATGCCATTTGCAACATGGATGGACCTGGAGATTATCATACTAAGTGAAGTAAGTGAGACAGAGAAAGACAAATATCATAGGATATTGCTTATATGTGGAATCTAAAAAAAAATTAAAAAGTGATACAAATGAACTTATCTACAAAACAGAAACAGAGTCACAGGTTTAGAGAATGAACTTATGGTTACCAAGGTGGGAAGGGTTGGGGGGAGGGATAGACTGGGAGTTTGGGACTGACATATACATACTACTACATTTAAAATAAATAACCAACAAGGACCTACTCTATAGCACAGGGAACTCTGCTCAGTATTCTGTAATGACCTAAATGGGAAAAGAGTTTGAAAAAGAATAGAAAGAAAAATAAATTAATTTAATTTAATTTTAAAAAGAGGCAATAGAAATATGAAATATAATCTGGTTAGAGTGTTCACTGGACACAGAGGAAAATTTAGCATTTGTTTAAGAATTATGATAACAACAGAGTTAGAGTTTAAAATGAAAGGACTTCCCTTGAGTTGGTAATAAAGAAGGTGATACCAGATGGACTCTTCTAGTGGCTTTTAGAGGTGGTGTCACGGAGTCCATGATCGAAGTAAACAGTGGAGAAATTGTGTTTTTTGGTACATAGCTCTTTCTGAGAAAATGCAATAAGATACTATCTTGCTAATGCTCTCCTATGACGTGATCTCATTCCACAGAGGTGCTTCTTGTAGGGAGTAATTATTTGTCACTAGAGATAAGCAACCCAAGAAGAGCCTTCTGACCTAAAAGAAGAATTCTGTGAATAGACTCTAACTGGTATTTTTAATAAAAAAGGAATTATCATCTTGCTGATCAGATTCAGGATAGCGATGCAGATTTCAAAAATTCACGGGAACACTGTGTGAGTTAAAGCAAGTGTGCTTGTGAGGGTTGGTGTTGGTGGATAGCTCTCTTCACTCTTGGCCAAGCAGAGAGAGGATTTATTTCCAACTCTGACTCAGGAGGACATATTGCTACAAAAAGAAATAAAAAATTGCCTGGGGATCAAAAAGAGTCAGACTCCTTGCCTTTTCCTATTTCTCCATGTTTTTCTTGGTCATTGTTAATACTGGGGCCAGATTCTCTGGAGAACAGGGATCTTTTCATGTGGTAGACACTTAAAAATATCTCTTGAATGAATGTTGAATGAGAGTAGGTAAATTGGAAGAACAGTCAGGGCTCTGGATAATTTTTGCTCTGTTAAAGGGTTAATTTTAAAAATCCCCACCCACATTTTCTGTAGTGAATTGCTGATGCGCTCATAAATTGGGCCACAGAATTTTGACACTTGCTGTTAAAGTTAACGTCAGATAACAAAGAGGTATCTATGCTAAACTTAGAGGTACCTAAGTTCAAGTTGAGAACCATTAAGAATAGAGTCAAGTAATCTTTTTTTTTTAAATGAACATTGTTTTACTGAATATGCCTATTTTAGAAAAATAACTAATGCAGAAAAGTGAATGATGCATATGTGCTTTCCAAATAATTTTAATTGAGTTTTAAAATATTTTAGTTCACCAATGAAAGGACCCAAGATGAAATACTGACATGTTTTACCTCTGTAGTTATTAACAGCAATTTTTCAATAAAATTATTAGAGCAAACTTTATTTTTTATAAAACATATTATTATAAAATAATCTTAGTCCTCATATATTAAACTTAGAAGAGATTTGTTTTTATAAAAATTCAAGGCCTTTATATTTCGAAATTACAAGCGGTGAAGAGATTGTGTAAAAAGTCTATTATTCATGATAGAAGGTTTGAGGATACAAACCTTTTAATCTAAGTCAGGCATTAAAAATATTTTGACACTATGACCTGGCTTTTTTTTTTTTTTCAGTTCAATTTTCAGAAATTAAAGGAATAGCACCAAAGAGTGAAAGCGTTTTGAGCATACAAATAAAAACAGAGAAAGCAAGCTAACAACTGGAAAGGTAAAAAATCTACTTACACATACATGCCTTTGACTTATTATCTACATACCTAAGGCAGTAACAGTTCATTTTTTACCTGACCATAAAGGTTAGCTTCTAGGGACTATTTCAAACTTCCACTAAGACTGCTAGTTATGATACAAACAGTTAGTAAACTAAAACCACCTGTTCTGTTTAGAACTGCTACTAAATATCTTGTAAGTGATAAGAACCTCCCAGTACAAACTGGGGCCCTCAAATGAAAATGATAGAACCAAGAGAAATAAAGATTAATATCTAAATTAAGGCAACTGAGCTGGTGCGTATTTTTAGTTTAATGAGTACTTTTACCTTACCTTTGCTGAAGCTTAAACAATATATTACACATTTTCTACCCAGACAATATGCTTATTCTGCATACACATAATCTTGGACCCTACCAATAAATTAGTCTCGGGCATAAGTGATACCCGCAGTGCTGTAGTTTTAAGAGTTAAAATGGCCCCAGAAATTAGCAGTGCTGATGGTACTGAGTTACACATTTCAAAGTGACACCTTTTGTCCTTTGATATCATTTCCCAACAAGGTTATCATTGAAACTTCTTCCATTCGAAAGAATTGTATTTCTCGGTCAGCTAAAGTAGCTGACAACACAGTGTGAGTTGACATGTAGCTCTAGGTCCTTCCTATATATATATTTTTTCTTTTCAGAGTTCTCTTAAAAGATTTTAGTTATCTGTCATCAGGCCTGAGTTTAGATTCTCCCGAGCCAAAGCAGCTTGGAATGTGTTGGTGAAGAGGACACTCCAGACAGGACAATATGCCTGTCTGCGGGGTGAACGTGAGGGTGAGGGCTCAGAGGTTGGAGCAGTATTGCTTCGGCTGGTGTAAGCCCTGGAGAGAAGAGGGGAGCCCCTGGGAACGGATCCTGGTGCTGAAAGCGTGCACTTCAACCTTTCAGTTTGTACACAAGCCTCAGAGCAACAGCATTATCTGGCAGTTGGCCTTCTTATGCCTAATTTTCAACCCACAAGTAGGAGCGAGGTTGTTGAGGATATCCTCACCCTTAGAGTTATTCACTTTTCATAATGACTCTACTTAGCACGTTAGGAGGGAGCGCTGATGTCTAAGTGCCCATCTGCTCCGTAGTCATTACTGTGCACCCTTCAATTAAGCAGTCCAGATTATGAGTTCTTTTAAGATAAACTGAAAGTGATGACGGTGGTGGTTGCATGGGTATGTACATTTGTCAAAACTCATCTAACACTTCAAATAGGCGAATTTGTAGGTAAGTTATACCTCAATAGAGCTGATTTAAAAAAATATTTAGGAATCTCAAAGTGTGAAGAATGGCTTCATAAAATAAGAAAGCTGCTGTCATAAGAGGCATGCTAATTTCTGTTGTTACAGAATAAACTTTTCTGAGTAGAGTTAACCATTTATAATAAACAGTAAAACTAGCCCATAATTGATGCATTTTACAATGATTATATAAAAGAGCATGGCTCCCTTTTTCACCATTGTATCCCTATGGATTTGTCTGTTGCACAACACATAGTAGGTGTTCAATAAATATTTGTGGAATAATTGATGTCTGAAGCTATAATCAGTAGAATATAAAATGGCATTATGCATCATCTTAAAATATTTTTTAGAAATGTATAAAACAAAGGGAAGTATTCATTTAATCAGTCTAGAGCTGAAAAGATATTTTTGAACGTCTTTGTTAAATATCTTTTAACACTATCAGACTTTTCTTGCTATTTGGCAATATCAGATGCTTGATGTACAACATCAGAAGTAAGAATCCAAGCTCATTCCAGTGTGCTGGAGTCTGATTTGTCCTCTTAGCAGAACCAAGGGTTTCCTGTCTATTTAATTTTGAGTATATTATGCTTTCTACAACCTGATACATAACTATATGCTTACTTGGGGAATAAGTGGGAAAAATAACAAGACTTGAAATCCTCAGTCTTTGTTTATTCAAGAGAGTGGTGGTGTGAGTGGGGTGAGTGTGAGAGAAGCTTTCCCCCTTATACATAGAAATAATGCTGTGTTGCATAAGTCATAGCTGTTTTGAACGATATGACGAAGCATACTGAAGGAAGGATTATGCCTTGATTTATGAAGAAGCCTTTGCCAATGTGGTTGCTTTCACAAAACATTTATTTTAAGTGATTTAAATTATATAATCTAAAGAGACAAAAAAAAAGATAGTGAAAGGGAATAGGTGAATCTTCGCTTTGGTTGAGGGAGGATGATGGATGATGATCACCATGTTTGGAGAAGATGATGGATGATGGTCACAATATTTGGAGAAAATAAAATCTTTAGGGGGAGGTGTCCAGCTGGAGGCTTTTCTGCTCATTTTGCGGCTCAAAGCAATAGTTAAGATTGAAACTCAGTTGAGTATCTGACAACTCAGAATACAGACCTGGAGAATATATGAATGAAGGAAGAAATGCCTTTTGCTTTCTGCGCTGTGTTTGGCTCTCCCCTAAACACACTATAGGGGAAGGCGCTGGAGCCATCGTTTTGAAAATCCTGCATCAACAATACTAAATATTTCACATAATTA
The DNA here is from genome assembly GCF_002837175.3 of Physeter macrocephalus. Taxonomy (NCBI): domain Eukaryota; kingdom Metazoa; phylum Chordata; class Mammalia; order Artiodactyla; family Physeteridae; genus Physeter; species Physeter macrocephalus. The sequence continues at coordinate 55,669,078 of NC_041221.1, forward strand.
ACTGAAAGAGTTTCTTGAAATATTTATAAATTAAGACTTTTTCCTAGAATGTTTCCAGCCAGATGTTAGTTCCAATTATATTTACCTTGTTTTCTTACAGCCAAGTCTTGTCTGAGTACATAAAATCACTTGACTTAATTTTTATGTAGACAGAAAGTAGATAAATGAATACAGATTAAGCACTGCAGTCATCATGAACACCCTGTGGTTTAAAGTTTGGACCTAATGTTCTCTCATACTAATTATGTTGACTCTCATCATTGACTCATTTCATTTTCAGAGTTTTCTCCACTACACTATAAACTGCTTCATGGCTGGGACAAGTTTAGTTCTCTCTGCACCACCCAGAATGTCTCCTACATAATATGATGCTCATTGAATATTTCTGAAGTGATGAAACGAATAAATTTCCATATAAATGCATGCATGTGCACAAGTGCTTACTGTGGTTAAACACATCAACTATTTCCATTTTCTCTTTTTTCCTTTTGATTACTAGTATCCTCCAAGAATAAGACGAGCACATGACTTCTCAGAGAGTTTCCATTTTTCAGTTTTTTTTGCAGCTACTTTTGACCATATGACTAAGTTCAAACCACTCCTATCTGATCAAAAAGGATGTTTTGATATTTCCAACCGAGGACAAGCTACTTGGGTTTCCACTCTTTTCTCTTCTTATGAACTGGAACACTAACTTGATTGTGAGTCAGCTCCAAACATGTGGAGGAGGATAAGATTCTGAGAGATGACAGAACATGAAGATGGCATGACTCTGGACCTCTAAATGACAACTTTCAGAACAACTATCTTTCAGCCTGGACCACCCAAACTGGAACAAGAGAGAGAAGTAAACATCTATTTCATTTCATCTGTTTTATTGGGAGTCTTTGTTATAGTAGCTTAACTTGTACACTAACTAATATATTCTTTATGAGTATATAGTATATACATACAGTCACATACCTATGAATTGAATTAAAAGCAAAAGGAAGAAAGCCATCTAAATGACCCCATTTTCAAAAAGTCTTTTGCTATTATTTACTTCACATGAACATATAATATTTACATACTCATTCACAATTTTTAAGACTGAAAAATAGACTGGTATACAGTAAAGAGTTGAAAGTCAGTTTGTTGACTTTGAGCTTGCGACAATCTTTCTGAGCCTTATGTTCAACATGTACGCTTTGAACTCTAAAATTGTATTTATCTTGAAAATTCTATGGATTCTTCTTAATATTATAGTAACACAAATTTTTTAAGAATCCCAGTGAGATAACTTCCCAATGATCTTGCACATAACTAAACTATTTCCAAGCTTAGCCACAGGGCTCATTAGAAAGAACTACATGCTCACTTGGAGTATTCCCTCTATGGTCAATCATGGACATGTAAACTTATATTCCATTATTTAAAAGGATGAATAACAAGGTGCCCAGTAGGTTTCTTAAGTCTTTTCCCTTTGTGATCCTCTTTTTGGATTCCCATCTCTCTATCTGTAAGACCAACCCAAGAGAATTTATACTAGCATAGATGTAAGAAAGATGATAATTAAACTTTTCATTGTTCTCTAAATTTTTTCACATCTGAATTGAGAATATTTATTATTCTCTTAAAATGTATCAAAGGTTTTCATTCTTTTTAAAAATTCTCCCAATATTTGTCATTCCAAAATTATTGTGAAACTCTATAAATATTAAAATAATTTTATGCAAGGCAATTGTGGTGGTTCAGTGGATAATACAAAGAGATTTCAGACATGATTCCTATCTTTAAAGTGCCTACAGACTCATGAGAAAATAGAGTACACACACAAATAAAAATGAAAGGTAACGTTAAGGATCTTTTTTACTTGAGGAGTTCAGATATGAAAGAGATAGGAGTGAAATGGGAAAGCTGATGTTTTAATAGTCAGTGTAGATTTGAAATGGATCTTGAGGTATGAAGAGGCCTTAACCAAGAGCCCTGAAGTGTGGAGCCAGTTGGAGACAAGGTGGAAATGTTTATATCATATTTGTAAAGCTAGAAGTAGCCTGGTTTAACTGAAGCAGCTGGATTGGATAGGGCAGATGTGGAATTTAGGCTTTTTGGATTGTTCTGGGCCAAATCAACTCAGTTCTTGAATATGAACTTGAAGACTATGGATTTCATTCATTTTTTTAAGGAAAGAAAGGTACATGAACAACAGCTTCTAAGGAAGATTAATTTCAGACCATTATGTTAAGGGGATTAGAGAAGACAAACTGAAGCCAGATAATTAAATTAGGGGAAAATTGTGGTTACCAAGGCTGGAGGAGATGTAGATTTGAACTAGAGGAAATGGCAGAATGCATGATTCTTAGAACCTTATTCTATTGACAGTGAATTTTAATGTGTGTGTGTGTGTGTGTGTGTGTGTGTGTGTGTGTGTGTGTGTGTTTGGTTGCTTTTTTTTTTTAAAATAAATTTATTTATATATTTATTTTTGGCTGCATTGGGTCTTTGCTGTGTACAGGCTTTCTCTAGTTGTGGTGTGCGGGCTTCTAATTGCGGTAGCTTCTCTTGTTGTAGAGCATGGGCTCCAGGCGTGCGGGCTTCAGCAGTTGTGGCACGCAGGCTCAGCTGTACAGGCTTTCTCTAGTTGCGGTGTGCGGGCTTCTAATTGCGGTAGCTTCTCTTGTTGTGGAGCATGGGCTCCAGGCGTGCGGGCTTCAGCAGTTGTGGCACGCAGGCTCAGCTGTTGTGGCTCGCAGGCTCTAGAGCGCAGGCTCAGTAGTTGTGGTGCACGGGCATTGTTGCTCTGTGGCATGTGGGATCTTCCCGGACCAGGGCTCGAACCTGTGTCCCTTGCATTGGCAGGCGGACCCCTAACCACTGCGCCACCAGGGAAGCCCTGGTTGCTTTTTTATTTTAATGTGTGTGTGTGTGTGTGTGTGTGTGTGTGTGTGTCTGTGTGTGTGTGTGTTTGGTTGCTTTTTTTTTTTAAATAAATTTATTTATATATTTATTTTTGGCTGCATTGGGTCTTTGCTGTGTACAGGCTTTCTCTAGTTGCGGTGTGCGGGCTTCTAATTGCGGTAGCTTCTCTTGTTGTGGAGCATGGGCTCCAGGCGTGCGGGCTTCAGCAGTTGTGGCACGCAGGCTCAGCTGTTGTGGCTCGCAGGCTCTAGAGCGCAGGCTCAGTAGTTGTGGTGCACGGGCATTGTTGCTCTGTGGCATGTGGGATCTTCCCGGACCAGGGCTCGAACCTGTGTCCCTTGCATTGGCAGGCGGACTCCTAACCACTGCGCCACCAGGGAAGCCCTGGTTGCTTTTTTATGTTCCTTCCGCTGCCCTTCCTTAATTGAGCTGCAACTTATGTTAATCCTGAATCTTTCATGGCTTTCTCACATTTAGAATTCTTTTTTTTTCCTGTTTCTATAGTTTATTCACATATAGTATTTAAAATTTTTTTAAATTTATTTTTATTGAAGTATAGTTGACTTACAATGTTTCAGGTATACAGCGAAGTGATTCAGTTGTATATGTATGTATATATTTCAGATTCTTTTCTATGATAAGTTATTACAAGATATTCAATATAGTTCCCTGTGCTATACAATATGTCCTTGTTTATCTATCTTATATATAGTAGTTTTTATCTGTTAAACCCAAATTCCCAATTTATCCCTCCTTCCCTTTCCCTTTTAGTAACTGTAAGTTTATTTTCTATGTCTATGAGTCTATTTCTGTTTTGTAAATAAGTTCATTTGTATCATTTTAAAATATTCCACATATAAGTGATATCATGTGGTATTTGTCTGACTTACTTCACTTAGTATGATAATCTCTAGGTCCATCTATGTTGCTGCAAATGGCATTGTTCTTTATGGCCAAGTAATATTTATATATTATATATATATAATATATATTATATATTATATATCTTATATATATTATGTATAATATATATGTATATATATATACACGCACACACACATACATACGCACACCACATCTTCTTTATCCATTCATCTGTCAATGGACATTTAGGTTGCTTCCATGTCTTGGCTATTGTAAACAGTGCTGCTATGAACATTGGGGGTGCATGTATCTTTTCAAATTAGAGCTTTCATCTTTTCTGGGTATATGCCCGGGAGTGGGATTGCTGCATCATATGGTAAATCTACTTTTAGTTTTTTGAGGAACCTCTGGACTGTTCTCCATAGTGGCTGCACCAATTTACATTCCCACCAACAGTGTAGGAGGGTTCCCTTTACTCCACACCCTCTCCAGCCTTTATTATTTTTTATGGCCATTTGAGAATTCTTATTTTATTAGTTGTACCAGTAAAAGTAGTACTAGTAGCTATCACTTGATATAACTTTTGATGATCACTTACCGTGTGCCACACACATCTTAAGCAATTTACATGTATTATCATATGCACTACCATATGTAAATTACATGTCGAACCATATGAAATTGCCATTCTTACAGGTAAAAAAATGAAGAGCTGTGACTTCATATGGTTCACTTAATCCTCAAAATAATCGTATGAGTTAGTTCCTATTATTATTTGCATTTTATGCAAGGAAACGGAGGCATAGAGAGCTTAATCTCCCTAAGGTTGTAAAACCAGTAGGTGGCAGAGCTAGGATTCAAACAGAAAAAGTGTTGCTCTAGAGTTCACGCTCTAAACCACCTGTTATTGACTTATATTGCACAAACCCTTACATCTTACGTAATCCTCCCAACAATCTTGGGAAATAGATACATGCCCATTTGAAAGATATGAAAAATGAGACACAGAAGAGTAACTTGCCCATGGTTAGTCACCTAAGGAGGAAAGGTTAAGATTTGAATCCAGTTCTGTCTGACTCCAGAAATGTTAACATTCAACCTCCGTACTATACATGGAGGGAAGAGGTAAGATTGGGATCCTCTTGGCTACCTATTGGTGATTTCAAGGGATTGTTCTAACATCCTTTTCATCATTCCACTTTCCCACTTAACTTATGTGTCTTGTCAACAACCGAAAGTGTTCCACATCTGCAATCTTACGTTTCGAAATTCTTTCTTGACACTACAACTCTATCTCTAGCATGTCTACTAAACATGCCTTTGGCTTTAAATTGACATCAGTTCCACACTTTATTTTACTCATCTGTTAGCCTCTTTCTGGTTTCACTTCATACCCAAATCATAATGGATACTACAGTTATTTTGTCTTTACTTTCCTTATTATTTTCGATTTCTTAATGCCACTGACATGGTTGTTTCACTTTGCTAGTTAATTTCCACCCTGGTTCAACCAAACTATCAGTTTTCTCTCATCTTGTTCTCAGGCAATTTGGATATACCTGGAGAAAATTACAGAACCACGTGGACTGACTTCAGTATAAACATATGATTTCCAATCTAAGTTGAACCCTTGATACTATACAGTGGCCTTTAAAAAAGTCATTTAACTCATTTACCTCATTTTTAGTTAAGTTTCCAAATACATGCAGAAGTTGTTTTCAGCTGTTTCTCCTGTTCTCAACCTGCCAATTCCTTTCCCGCTCTTTTCAATCTCAATCCCTAATTCAGTGATAAATTAAAACTTTGTGTTCCCTCCGTCTTATGACCATGTTTACGTACCTCTTTCTCAACCAAATATTTCATCCTACTCAGGAAAAAAAAAAATTGCTCGCAACTTCCCCTTCCCTCCAAAGATAACCCTTCTCCCAAAGTTTCTTCATCAATCTCCCACTCACTATATTTTTTTCTAAATTAAAAAAATTTTTTAAATTTTATTATTTGTCTGTGTAGGTTCTTAGTTGTGGCATGTGGGATCTTTTATTGCGGTGCACAGGCTCTCTAGTTGTGGCATGCAGGTTCAGTAGTCACGGCGTGCGGGCTTACTTGCTCCAGGGTATGTGAGATTTTAGTTCCTTGACCAGGGATCGAACCAGCATCCCCTGCATTAGAAGGCAGATTCTTAACCACTGGACCACCAGGGAAATCCCTCCCACTTATTTTAAAGAAAACTCTTGTTGTTGCTTAAAAACATACTCAAGGCTTCATCCACTCCTTCCGAAAAAGAAAAACAAATCTGCCCTTGATCTGGATTCTGTGAAGACTTCTCTAGTTAAAGTTGCCAGCTCTGCCTGAGAGCCATAAAGTGTTAAGACTCCGTACTCCTAATGCAAGGGGCACGGGTTTGATCCCTGGTTGGGGAACTAAGATCCTGCATGCCACGTGGCACAGCCAAAAATAATAATAATAATAAATAAAGTGTTTTCCAACTAATTCCTGAACCACTTATCTGTCTTAGCTCTTCTCACAAAATGCTTCCTCAACTTCTCTAGGTCTTTCTCAACTCTCATCTTAAACTCAATTTGCAATTTAGAGCATCACCTTGCTTCTTATCCCGTGAGTTCAGCATTGTCACTACTTTAATCTGCTTTTTCTTAATGTTGCTTTTTAATTTTTTTTAGAAAAAACATAGACTCCCTACTGAAGGATTCTCCAGGTATATGACTGGGATACAAATAAGTCTTTCACTACCTGCCACCCTAACTCCTTCCTTAATTAAACTCTCAAGTCCATCCCAAGAGTGGTCTACATGTGTTGCCTACTCTTAAACTGTCTTTGATGTTTCATTCTCTTGCACCTGGTTTTATTCTCACCACTCTAGTGAAACTACTCTTCCTAGAATAACCAATGACCTTCAAGTGGAGTTCCCAAATCAAATTCATTCATTTAATTTTTTCTATCTTTCTGCTGTGTACTCAAATCATCCTTCTCCAATATTTCTCTTTTCTGTGTTCTTTGATAACACTATCATTTATTAATTAATTCTGTAAAAATTTTGAGCGTTTTTTTTAACATCTTTATTGGAGTATAATTGCTTTACAATGGTGTGTTAGTTTCTGTTTTATAACAAAGTGAATCAGCTATACATATACATATATCCCCATATACCCTCCCTCTTGCGTCTCCCTCCTACCCTCCCTATCCAACCCCTCTAGGTGGTCACAAAGCACCAAGCTGATTTCCCTGTGCTATGCGGCTGCTTCCCACTAGCTATCTACTTTACATTTGGTAGTGTATATATGTCCATGCCACTCTCTCACTTCGTCCCAGCTTACCCTTCCCCCTCCCCATGTCCTCAAGTCCATTCTCTATGTCT